>NC_139482.1:33059194-33236694 GCF_008360975.1 Lichenostomus cassidix
GCCACTTGGAAATAACATAGCACTATTAAGAAAATTCTCATTTGCAGCTGTACTTGTAGGTGTATTATATTGGGATTTTCTCCTAATATTAGCTAATTCCTTTTATTGACAGTGAATTTCTTGCTATTCAGTTTATAAAGCATTCCACCAGAACTAGCACAAATATTTGAATTTAGTTTATTAATTTTAAAGTGCTTGGCCATGAAAAAGCAATGAGGTGATTAATATGCCACCTGGACTGTCCCACAGTGAAGCAATTTCTAAGGAGCCAGGGATGACAGTCAGCAGCAAAGTTCTTCACTCCATCGTTGCTTTGCTGAACATAGGCACTTTCAGTTATTATTAATTATTTTACTGACAGACTTCTTTGTGGTCCTTGTGTTGGTCCCATTACAGAGGCTGTACTGGCTCTGGAGCAGGGAAATAGTGTGGGTGACCTAGCAGGTCTTTTCAAGATGTAGCTTCTCTGATACAACCCCATCCAAAACAGCCATGACTGGAAAAGAATCCCTTTTTTCTTTAAATCTGCACTGTGTATAAGATCAATACATGAGAAAGTGAACTGATGGGGCTCTGTGGAGCAAACTCACTGCTCCCAGGTTATTTACTCTTTTATATTGCTATTTAGCTCTGTTCACAGAGGGGGATGACACTGCAGACAGGTACAAAATGTTCTCTCATGCCCTAAGAAGCCTACAGTTTCACTTGTGTTAATTATTATGGCTGGAGCACATGGCTCTGCTCTTCACACATTTAAAGATTCATTAGGAATTAATTTTCAGAATGGTATAGCCTGAGAGAAACAGACAGATAGGTCAAGACAGCTTACATGTGAAATGTCTGTCATAAAAAAGAGTTTTAGAATTACTTCTCACTTGCTGTATTTGTTCCTTCAGTGGGAACTCCCTCAGAGCAAGTCTTGCCAAAGGCAGCAGAAATAAATTTTTCCGGGGAAGGAAAGTGGTTGAAAGGAAGGATCTGTGTTGCTATTAATACTTGTGTCTCAGCTGGAATAAAGTGTTCATACAAACAGTGTGTACTGCTAGATAGCAGAATTTATAGTACTCCACCTGTATGGGATATTCAATACAAGGCACATTAAAAGGATTTAGAGCAGAAGAAGGAATCACTTCACTTGAAATACCATGACTGAGGTTTGTTGTTACAGCATCCACCTATTTTATTCTATTAAGGATTTTATACTGTCATCATTGTGTCATTTTTTGATGGCTTTATGCCTCTTGATTTTAGTTTGGCCCTTCTCAGCATTCACCTTGTTGAAAGTAGAGGCTCCTTTTTCTCACTCCCCGAAATGAAGAGCAACCTGATTAATCCTGAGCCATCTTAAATCCTAAAATTCAGTGATGTAACGTCCCACCACTTAAAACTTTGCTTCAGTGTTGGTCAAGGACTTGAAAGAAGGGAGACAGAGCTCCCAGTATTTATGATGGGCCCAAGATGCCATCCAAAAATGTTGATAATCCTGTAATCATCTAGTGGATAAAAACAAAATCCAGTACTCAGCACGTTAAAGTATCCCCAGAAACCCCTCAAAATTATGGAACAAATCAGTGGCAAAGGTTCTCATTTGTCTTACCTTCCCTCCTTTTCTTTTCTTTTTTCAACAACCTAGGTGTATCATTTGCTAATATTGGCCATTTTGAACGGTCAGAGACCTCACTGAGGTTTGCTTTTGCAATCCATTCAGAAACGTATCACCACAACACAAGCACCTGTGGGCAGCAACTCATGTCAGCATTTTCAAGGCAATATGGCAGCTGAGGAGCCACTATGATTGAACAGTGTGGAACAGGTGGGTAACACCATTTTCCTGTACAAACCTGGAAGAATTACACCTGGAATCCTGCCTTAGCTGCCTTTTTATCAGAAGGAAGCAGATCATGTGTAGGGGATTCTGAGAGAGAAACATAAAATGATTAAAGGGCCGGAGGGAAATAGTTGGGCATGTAAGGAAGGCATGAAAACTGAATGTGTATAGTTTATGTAAGCAATATCAAAGGAGAGGGTATGATGACATAAAGTATAAGTATCAGCAGGAAGGGGAATCATTTGAGTTGGTAGAAGGGATTAGAGCTAGAACAGAAGTGAAAGTGAGAAAAGAAAGATGTACGTGTCCTTAAGCGGAAAATTTTCCAGAGAGTGAGAGCTGCAGGACCATGGAGCAGTCCTCTAAATGAATTGGTAGAAGCTCTGTCTCTGGAGACATTTAAATCTGGACTATACAGAGCATCAGAAAATATAAAAATACACAGTAGGGAACAATCCTGCACTGTCAGGGGATGGACTAGATGACTTAATGCATCTTTTCCATTTCTAATTTCGATGATTCTATGGCTCATTAATTGCATATCATACAAATGCAGTAAAATTTGATGGGAATTAAAAAAAAAAAAAGAGAGAGAGAGCCTACATTGGGGGAAGGCTGCTAGACTAAGTATAGACATATTCCTTAAAACATATGGGATGAGTACATCACTTCTTAAGGTTGTTGCTATTATTCTAAAAGTTTTTTTATTCACATTTTCTTTAGCATGCTGATGCTGCACGTAGCTGAGTGCAGGATAGGTGACACTTTCCTATGAGGATAGCTTGTGAACGGATGTTTTGCTCTCTTTCCTTAAGAACTTTAAAATGTACAGTTTTCTACACTGGGGTATCCTGGGGTGGAGTTAAATTCTAATCCACCTTTACAGAATTTATATTATGTAGCTAATTTATTTTCTTTTGAAACACACAGAGGAACTTTGACTGATTTCAATTGTCCTGGACCTAAACACAATATTGATAGCACAATCTGAATCTAGACCCTCTTAGAAAATTCAGGAGCATTTTGTCAGTGAGCGGACAAACAACATTTTGAGGATGTCTGGAATTATCTGTTGGAGGTCTTTAAATGGATGCTGGTTCTTAATCCTATGTATTACCTGATCAAATGAAGTCATTATCCAGCTGAGGCCAGCCTTTTTCTCCTCCCAGTCATGCCTCACACCTTGAATGGGAGCCTCGTGTAACAGTCTGCTTCTTCTTCAGCCTTTCCCACAGAATGAGCTACATCCCGTATTTTTCATGCAGGGTGCTACGATGGCCTCCTTCCTCAGGACAGGCACACCTGAGCAGCAGAGCAATGCAATCTTCCACTCAGTGTTGACGGGCATGATGATTTTGGATCAGACAAGAAACCACAACATCGCGTCTCAGCTGGGGACATACCGCACCTCTTGGCACATGGTAAACCGTGGCATTGGCTTAGAAGTGGGGAAAAATAGTACTTGAAAAGTCTCTACCCCCATGGGACATTGGGATCACTAAACTGTGTCCAAGTTCTCACCTCAGCTGAAGCCTTTGGTGCTCAGGGTCATTGTACTGAACTCATGTTAGGCAGCTCACGTGCCAGGCTTCTTTTACCTACTTGTCTAGAATAGTATAATAATGTTTAAAGAGCAGCACAGTTGGCTGCAGCTGGCCAGTAACTCAGCTTTATGGTATCTGAGCAGAAAATTGAGTGAGGCAGGGAATCAGGGTGTACTAGCACATACACACAACATATTTCATTTTACTAGCTGCTCACTAAACACAAACCACATCTTTTTCTTCCTGTCTAAACATGCTGCTACGGAAAGTTAAGTCCTGTCCTTAATTTCTAACCTCAGTCTGTTAACTGGCCCTGTCTTGAGCTGTCTCCCTGACCATATAAACTGCAAAATATTGAGTAAATCAAGTTATGTTTCCATTTGAACATCTTGTTACAGATGTTCATTTGTTTCTAAGAGCTGCAAAAGTTCTTCAATAGGTTAACAATGAGGCCCCCTTTTCTCCAAAGAGGTCTATAATAATTAGCTCTTGTTGAGCCCAGTGCAAGGCTGTGCCTGTCAGTAGCACACCATGAGAGTGTCATTTCCCCCTGAACACCTGTGATATTTTTGGTACTGATCAATTCACACAATCAGTAATAAATTCTTATATAGGATGTCCTCACAAATCACAAAAGAAATGTGTAAATGTATTCAGGAAAATACTTCTTAATGCATAACTGAGAAATAAGGGGGAATGCATCTAGCACATCCCTGCAATGCTCCTACAGCAGGTAGTGATTTCCTTTTCCTAGCACATGCTCTGGGAAGGAGGAAGTTGAGTCAGTTTTAGTGAATGTAAGAGCTAGCCTGTAGACTGAGACAGACCTGAACCAGCGAGTTTGTTATGGCTACCTAAGCACATAGCTTAAAAAAAGAGCTAAAACTTAGCCTGACCATCCTCCAGCTTGGGGCTTGATTCAAGGACAGTCATTTGGTGTCATTTAAAAGCAAATGAGGGGCAGGAACAAAACGAGATAGCCATTGCAGAAAAATGCAGGGCAGCAGAGACTTAGTGGAGCATAAAGCACCTTTGGTTTCAGGGGAACTGAAGGAGGGGGAGATGGTGGACCAGCTGAGCAGTGGAAAGGAGAACTCTGCACTACCTTCCTAGTTCTGTCTGGGGAGATGCCAGGGTTGCTTATGGCACAAGCATTGGAGACCTGCTGGGGCTGTATCTGGGATACTGAAGAAGCTCAGCTGAACTTGTGTCTCTTGAGTAATACACAATGTGTTGCTGTTTTACCTTGATGACTCCCTGGTTTATTAATTCACCATGGCACAACAGCACCACCATAATATTTGTGAAAAAGATGTTTCTACATCACAGCTTTTTGGAAGGATCTCTACTGTTCTGTCTATATTTTCCTTCAGGACAAAGTTCATGCACATTTCTTATCTTTGCAAAGAGGAACTCTTTATTTCGCCCTTGTTCTGCTCTGTTCTCTGCAATAGAGTAACAAAGCATGATTGCTATAAACCTGCTTTGGGTGGTCCCTTTCAGAGCTCCCCTAATCTTCCTGAGCCTCACTGGCTTCTTTAGATCCCAGCTGCAAGACCATGAAGAGATAAGACCTCCTCTGTATGTGTCATGCCAAAAGAAAAATAAAGGGAGAAGAGCATGACCTGTGTTCACAGACTGCGAGACCAATGCCAGCGTCTGAGAAGGAAGAGTCTTAAAAGAGTAATAACATTAATGCAGATGTAGAACTGTCATATTTAATTTACAATGGGCAGACAATTCCAGGCAATCACTCCCACAGCTATCATAACTCAGACATATTGCATATATGTGTGTGTGCGCTGCATTTATATGTGTGTGTGTATTGCATATAGATATGCAGAAAACTCATTATCGTGTACAGTAATGGTAAATATTTCATGGACCTCATTCTTTCAGTCTTAGTCCTTTGTGAAACCACTGAGGGAAGTTGCACCTGAACAGAAAATTGCAAGGGTGTCAGGGTTTGGCTCTGTGTCAATCTGTTTGCTTTATCTCACTGTGCTATTCCTTGGTGGTGACAGTAAGAGCAAGGGGCAACTCTTCTTCCCCTGTGAGGGAAAGATTGTAGTGCCACAAGGACCAGGCAGAGCAGCGCTTGAGTGAGCAGCGCATTAGAGAGCTGGGGACACTGGGGATGGAATTAGGGAAGTTGGAGCACTGGCTCTGCTTCCTCTCTGCAGCCCAGAGCTATGCTCCCAGAAAAGAGAGCCTGGAACAAGCTGCTTACTGATTTGCATGCCTGCAATGCCCCTGGGAGAAAGTCTAGCTGGAGTGTGGCCACTTATTTTTACTGCATAATACCAGATTAGCTCCTTGCAGCTTGTTAACAAATAATGTTAAAAATCAGGTGAGAAAGCTTGATGACACTTCCTAGTTTCCTGCTGCCTATCTGCAATGACACTCACTTGATGTGAAGTGCCTGTTTGCCTGCAAAGCCTAGGCTAGTGCCAATTCTTCAAATCTTAGCTGATTCAGCTCTCTTTGCTCACCTATGGTCTTACTCCAACAGGAGTCTCCTAAGAATTAATATATATTGCATGTGAATAAGGGGGGAGGAATCTGTTTTTGCTGAATGCCAGCATGTTTCAGTTTCATCAGGCCCAGGGACAGCATTCCTCATGCTGAGTTTATCTAGCCCAGAAAGAGTCTTCTGCTTTTCTGACTCCTTTCTTGTCAAATGGAAACCAATCAATTCTCAGAGGGTGCTGAACTGAAACCAAGAAGCCAGTTTAAAATGTATCTTGCTGGAAATTGGCAAGCCTATCTACCTGCTCCACATCAGTGCCTTTCTGCTCAAGTGCTGTCTTTACTTGGCAGGAACACAAGATGGAATAAAAACAAGTAGTTCTTCCAAAATTCCTGCCTGCTTAAATTTACATACAAGATTAAATGATTTTTTGTCTTGTTATTATACCCCCTGGGTTCCTGCAGTACAGGTTGCTTTATGCATAAATCATTTATAGCTGACACATTGCCTATAATTTTCTCCAGAAACCGGTAGTTTCTTAGTGCAGTAAATTCACTATAATTTATAGCAGAGAAAACCTTGGACTTGTGGATCTAACATTCCTCACTTGTGGTTCTGAGCTGTCAGGAATTGTGCTGCTGCCCCTACCACACTACCACACAGTCACTGTGCTTCTCCCCCAGCACTGCCTGCATACTAGATACAGGCAAAATGAGGCAGGGAGCTAAGAAAGACCCCAATAACTGGTTTGCAATGTGGTGTGGAAGCAGCTAGACAGAGATGCTTACTTTTGCTTTTATTTTGTCCCTTTTTTCAAATATGGGCCTAAAGAGACTTAGTCATCCCACACGCAGTTATCCTTTCCTATTTGTTGCAGTTTGACTCATTAACTTACAGGGGGAAAAAAAAAGGAAAGTTTTCTATGTGACATAGAAGAAGTTTTTCTGAGGAGATTAATAACTTTCTCAGTCACATATGGTCAAGCCCTGTTTGTTTCCAGCCATATTTCAGAATACCCTGGGGTTTTTTTTGGTGGTAGCTTGTCAAAAAAGCCACACGTTACCCTGATTTATCTGAGAGCCATTCATGCCAAGCCTGGAGCTGCTCAGCCATGCTTTGCTTGTATCATTTGTCCAGTGAAATGATAAGCTGAAAGTTCTTGCCTCGTAATACCAGGAAAAACGTGCGTGTGGCTGCGTGAGCCTTTGTCCTCTGCAGCACATGAAGCTGAGGCAGGGTGTGTATTAGCTGTTGCACTACTTTGAAAATTGTCTGTACAAAGACAGTTACTCTTCTTGATGGAGGGAAGGAGTAATTATGCTCCATTATATGCAAGTGCAAAAAGGAGTTACTGTGGATTAGGGTATGAATTGGCAGCTCATCCATGGCTTAAAGATAAGTGTCCTTGTGTGGGTCTGTAACCCTGTGTGGTGAAAACCTGATCTGCTCTGCGTGCGCAGCTGAGCCGTGTTGGCTGCAAGGCTGTGCACTAGGGCCAGTCCTACAGAGCAGCTACTGCAGGGTAGAACTCTTCCCCAGCTTCCCTACTATTGACATTTTCATCTGTCTTACCCAAGGACAGATGATGGAGGGATCCATCAAGAATACCTTGTCTCCCCTCTGTGCAGCCCTGGTGGGTACTGCCTTAGCCCCTCCTTTCCCCTTGGACACCCTCAGAGCAGCACAGGTTGGAAGGGCCAGTGGATGTCCCATGAGGCTGTCCTGGCACAGCAAGGACTTGTTTAGTCTAAAAAGGGGGTGGTTGAGAAGAGATAGGATGACTGTCTCTTGATAAATATATCAGGAGCAAACAACAGGATATGTAAATTTTTTATGGGCTTTTGGGGGTTGTTTTTTAGAGGTTTTTTTTTGTTTTAAGGCCATGTTGGCACAAGAACAAATGGTTGTACACTGCTCGCAAATAAATTTAGTCTGAAAATTAGAAGGAAGTCCCAATCAGAAGAGCAGGGAGGTCCTGGAACGACTTTCCAATGGGAGCAGCAGTGGACAAAAGCAAACTGCTGTCTAGATAGTGGTGGATAGCTACATGAAAGGTTTTATATGTTATTCTTGTGCAAGGAAGGCACTGGCTAGAAAGTGTGGGAGGTCCCTTCCCATCTTGCTTGCTCTGCAATGTCTCTCAGTGCCTCTTTAAGCTCCTCAGGGAGGGACTCTCCTAAATCATTTCTCTGAGAGTTTGGGGGCATCAGCCTCTCCAGTCAGGGGCAAGGCACTGATCAGGGAAGGTCCATCCTCTTCCTCATGCTCCCTGACCTCAGGTCAACTCAAATAAAATAGGGGACAGGAGGGTCAGAGAAGCCAGCAAGATCTAGGTTTGAAGAAATTGTTTTTCAGAGAAACTTTTGACATTCTGTCTATCCATGCTCACTATCCCCATTGTCAACAATCTACATTTTCATCACTTGTTTATTTCTAAATCCAAACTATTTACTTTTGGAAACACAGGCCCAGGTTTGAAATGCCTACAGGCTCTTGCTGAAAAAAGCTGCACATGTATACTATTTTTGAGGGTTCTTTTTCATTAGCAGGGATTTTCTTCACATGCGGAAATAATATTAGGAAAATAGACTTATTTATTTTTAAAGATGACTGATGTGTTTTGATGAGTTTTTCAGCAAATGCACTCAGCAGACATAGCAAAATGCCTCAGCATGAGCAGACATATAAATTCAGAACAACAAAAACCAGTCATTTCTCACAATGGCTTGTTTTCCTCTGGGAAATTGTAGGCAAAATCTCTTCTTGGCTGACTACACTTGTCAGTATTTGGTAGAATCTTTTAAATCCTGGCAAGATTGTGGCATTGCCTGCCCCACTCCTGAAATCCAGAGGAAGGAGAGAGCCCAGTGCCAGGGAGGCCCTCAGTGCCATCACCACTGACAAATCACTGGAGACCTTGTTGTCTCAGCCTCCTGTGCAGCTCTGGTGTTTGACTTGGCAGTTCTTAATGTTCCTAGTGTGATTCAAGTGTTTACCATCATGTCCACCACATGCAAACCCTTCAAAATGTCAAACATCACAGATTAAAATAAAATAAAATACGGTGAACACAGGATATGTGACTCCCAAGGCAGCCGTGACAAAAATGCATCCTCAATCACATACACTTTTGCCACTTCAAAGAAAATGCCGTGCAATGAAAGGCTAACTCTTCATCAGGCCTTTTCAGATCAGGCGTTTTTCTCAGGTCTGTTCCTGGAACACGTTCAGAGAAAACTCTCTCCCCTCACCCATTTGGAAAATGTCTTACATTTTACTCATATCACTGCATACTCTCCAGTCCTCTCTAGGGCCCTGCAATAAATGTCACAAGGAAAAGGATAAGGAGGCAGAGGCTCTGACTAGGGCTGTTTCAGGAGCTAGTTTAATTTTTAGTTGTTTACTGTACCTTATATAAATTAAACTCTGAACATCCTTGTCCTCCTCTGTTCCTTTCAACAGATTTCATTCCAAAACCTTTTCAGGTATGCGGACATAAATCTGGAGAAATTCCCCTGGGTTGTCCAAACTGCCGCAGACATGCACTTCTAAATAAGACCAGTGTACTGCTGATGTGGTTACAAGGTTGGCATGAGCTTAGACTTTATTTTTTCCTTCCAATGTTGCAAAACTGTGGTCTCAACACAGTTTATACTGGACAATTTCCATCCTCCAAGAATCTGACAAGTAAAGCACATTTGTGAAGACCGTGATTCTGTGATTTCCAGAAAATAAGGGCTGCAGCTTTAGGCTGCCAATCTGCTCTTTGGCAGTGCCACAGGGGCTGATTCCTGCAGAGCTGACTCCCAGACCACTTATTTGGAAAATGCTCACCTAATGGGACAAATTTCAGATGCGCCTGCATTACTTGGGAGATATTAGTCAAGCACATGTAAATTGCCATTTTACAAATCTTTTCTAGCTCTTGATTTCAGGTTCCTATTGCTGAAAATTATCCACTTTGGAAATGAATATGGTATATTTATTTTTTGATAATGCATATATCACAGGAGAGATCCAGGATATCTGTAAAACTTGGAAGTGCAGCACTGAATTACTGAGCCATGGAGCTCTCTTTCTAAGCCCATGCTGTCACTGAATCTGCCACCAAAATCCTGACACAGAGACAAAAACACAGTGGGGTTGATGGTGCCTTAGTGCCAGTGCCAGTGGGTGTTTCACTGGTACACACAACTGGCTCATGAGCTTCTGAACTCCTCTGTCATCCAGGCAAGTTCAAGGAAGTGTCACTGGTTTTGGCTTTGCAGGTCATTCCTTCAGGTCTCTCTGATTTCTGAAGTGTGCCTCATTGCCTTGCTTCTTTAAGCCCCCAAACCAACTAAAGTCACATTGGAAAAGACTTTCCAGTAGCATATATGCTTGTTTTCTGCCCTGATCCCTCCTTTCTTCTTCATCCTTGTGTAGGATAGGAGCAGGCAGAGGTCGTTGTGTGTACAGACCCAGGCTTTTGATTTATCTAAGAGGTGTCTATTGTTGGTAGCAGCATATTGCTTCAGTAAGCTTCATTAGTGAAAGATTAGAAGACGAGTTCAGGATTGTGCAATATTGTCTCCACAGGTCCAGAGACATAGTCCTAGAGCAGAGCATCTGGAGACTTGTTAAAACAAACACTCTCCACAGCAGAGATCCTGAAAATCTGTGCTCTTCCTCTCTTTGTATAAATTTAGCATATCCTGCTGACAGGTCCTCAACTTATGTGTGAGCTGGGAAAGAACATGTTCACCACCACTCCTGGCAGACTCAGGAAGGAGCACTGTCTTGCAGCACATACTGTTGTGTCCTCTAGGACTCCAACATTGGATGAAAAGTGTGGGAGCAGAGTGAAATGAGCACCAGATCAAGCTGTGCACACACAGTCTTTTTGCAGAGTGACCAGGACTGGAGAATGTTTGCTGAATGATGCTCTCAAGAGGGGGCCTTTTACCCTACACCATTATGTTGCTCTCCTTTACATTCTTGTCCATACACTTGGTCCACACCTGTGCTGTTCCCTGTGACGTGTTTACTCCAGAAAGCCAGCATATGGCAGCAAAATAGTCAGGGGTTGGGGATCGCTTCGTTCTCAGTACTGCCTAGCAAATATTTGATTCATTGATAATGGCAATTTTAGGTTAAGGACGGGGTCGGTAACATAATGTAGAGGATCCCACTTGCTGGTGCTAGACAACTTTGTACTTCACTGTCAGAGAGGAGTACCTCACTCTAATGGAAATTCTACTGGGTTTGGGGGATTTTCAGTTCCCAGTGCTTCTTGTTGAATACTTTTCTGTCATGACAAAAGGGTTTTTAACTAACCCTAAGTTGTGGGCTTGGGCACTAGCAGAAACTAGTTGAGGGAATCTGATGGTATCTATTGGAATTTCTAGTGCAGCAAATAGGGGAAATATTAATCATTTTCTTTTTAAACACCAACAGTATGTTCTGTGCTCTGCTGTACAGAATCCAAAGTACAGACAGTGCTTGTACTGAAGAACTTGCATGTCCAAACAAGGGCCAGACTGATTGCAGTGGGTAACCTAGAGGTACAAAAGCTTTTCTGCTAGTATACATTAAATGATTATGTGTGAATTGTCAGGCTTTATAGCTAACTGATTGTAAAAGGAACTTGCTAACAAGCTGCTATGACAAATATTATTGCTTTATTTGCAGTCAGTCGCCAGATCTACAGAACTATTTATCTCTTTCATACATTGCCATATTTTTGTTCAAAACCTTAAAAACCAGCCACTGCCTCCCCAAAAAAGCAAAGGTAAGCATTTGATGAGGTCATTATTACTGCCCTGCTGCACACATCACCTTAATTACATTGTCATACCTTTCTGCTTTTTATTTAGTCTAGTTTATTTTTTATTTAGTCTTATGGAGTGTGAGGAGGATTCCTGCTCATTGTAGACTTAATTCTAAGAAAAAAGAAAGGGAGAGATAATCTGCTGGGTTTTGGATACAGCAACCAGTCTGAGGCATTGATATGCAGCTGGACCTCTTGCCCATTCAATTTCCTTTCTGCACAGTTGAATGCCAATTATTCAGTTGAACATACCTTTCCATGCTACCCAGTTTATATGCCCTTGGGATGAAAATGATAGCTCATGAATAAGGTAATGTGTCAAACTAGCTTGGCAAACTCAGGCAATTGGGCATTTTTTGAAGGCATTCAAACTTTTTCTCTGTGGTTAGATCAGGGACCTAAAACACATCTGCTCCTCTGACCCAACCCAGCAGCCCACATCAATCACCAAGCTCAACCAGTTTCCTGTGTACAACACCAGTCAGAAGGCAGAATGACCACACATGGCAGTCTGCCTCAGTGTAAGCCCCAGGAATTAATATTTCCTGCAAAGACATCTTTTTTCCCCCCTCCTTTGGGGAGTCCTATTGTATTAGTTCTTTCCTGAGAAACCTGTCAAGAGCAGAGTACGAAGTCCAGGCACAGGAAGAGAACTTAATGACCAAGAAATACACATTGAAAAAAAGGGCATGTTTTATTCAGATAGCAATGGGTTAGAGGGCATGTCATGAAACAGCAGAGTTAGTATCCTATTCTGGGCTATCAAATAACCTATCTCACATGCTGACCTCCAGACCTGGTTTGGATTGAAAAATTCCCCTGAAATCCATAATAGTTTGTTGCTTTCCACATTGTATTAATTAAAAATCATGGAGTAATGGTTCCTCAAAAGGAAAATGACTCATTCACAATGAATAGTTGGCAAGTTTGCTAATGAATCAAGAATCAGGAGAAAAGGCAGATGTGTATTGCCATTGAGAGAGATTTTTTTAATATGGTTGGAGACTAAGCAGGATAATGATAAAATTAATGCTGGACTGCCGAAAAGGTTGAAAAACATAAGGAGCAATTGTAATAGAAAAAAGAGAAAAAAACAAGACATATCTTTTTCATTAATTTTACATTCAGTGTAGGGGGCTTTGTTTCTCCTTTTTAGTGTAAGACCAACTATATTGAGGAGAACACTAAGGGTGTTTAGAATATTGTGAGGCTGGGCAAACATCTCCTTAAAAGACCTAACTGTCAACCAAAAAGTAATAACTTCATACCCTTTTAAAATTTAGACACGATGTATTAGATTGTGAAATGTATTTTGGCTTGTGAAGAGTTTGAATGCAGAGAAGATTTTCGAAGATACCTCGACAGATCAAGATCTATTTCTAACTCATTTGAAAGAAGTCAGCATCTCAGCTGCTAGCTATCATGCTGGTAACATACCTTGCTTGTAGAATTGTTCACAAAGACATAAAAGCATTTAAATGGTTCTTTGAACAACTGGTGGTAAGGTAAGGTCAAGAGAGATTAAGTGAACTGTGTCAAGCCCCAGGAATTCAACCATGCACAGCTGAAGGCCCATCCAGGAGGATGCTAGGGACTGGATGTGGATGTAGGACTTGAGGATGTGTTTGTAATTACAGAAAGACTTCAAGGCCTCTTTGTGAGGTCAGGACAACCAGAGCAACACCAGGTGATTTAAAAGGGCCATGGAGAAGATGCAACTTCTGCTCCTTGGCATTCTTGCTGCGATGAAAATGCATATTACACACTCCCTGCCTTTGTCTGCGAGGGAGGGGGCATGCGGGGATACTGGGGCTCTCTGCAGGTTTCACTGCTGTAAGTCTGTCTGAAATCAGGCACAGCTCCCACTGAGGAGTGGGATGATCTGATTTTTTGAATTCTGAACTAGAGTATTAGCTCCTTCCTTGGAATAGCCAGAAACCTCATTTTCAGCACATGTATATTGTGTACGCTCTGTGAATGTGTGCTCATTCTGAGGTTTGTTCAGAAATCTCTGGAATTGATTCTGGAGGTAGATAAATGCTTTCTCTTTCCTGTGAAAGGAAATAGACCTGTGCCCAGGATCTATTTCTTAGGTCTCTTAGTTAAAATCAAGACTTTACTTGCAAAACTGGAAAACAAGAGCATCTAGGTTAAATATTGCAGCTTTTTCTGCTGGCCTCAGCAGAGCAGCTTCTTTAGATGAACTGAATACCACTTACTTCAAAAATCACTTCTATTCCAACTTCAGTGTTGGCTTCCCTGTCTAGCTAATTAATCTCCCAGGACTGGAGATTAAGCAAATTTGGAAAGTGTGCAGAATTTGGTTCTCAGAGAGTTGCATACATTTGCCATTTGTGGTTAGGAATAGAACCCAGAGAATGTTTATTCCATGGTAGGAAAAACAGTTCTTACTTTTCTTAAACACAGCTAGCTGGTTTATGACTCCTGGCAGGAGTACAGTAACTTTGAGCAACTAGTTTGTTTGTTCCAGCTAATTTATAGAGGGTGGTATTCATTTTCCTTTTCCCTTAAAAAGGTTCTGTCCTGCAATTTAGGCCTGCAATGAGGCATTGCTTAGACCTGATAGAAATCAGGCATGCAGTGTTCTCAGGAATCCAAATAGCCAGGCAAGGGTGTGCTAAATCTGTCATGCCTCCAACAAGATATTAAATGCCACAGCTACTGCTGTGTCCTGTAGTTCTTCAGGTCTCCCAGTGCAAGAGGCCCTTTTTCAGAAAACGAGAGTGGAAGGATGTGGAGATAATTAGCAATCTCATTCCAAGAACTGGGCTGTCATTAAAGCCGGCTCAGTGTAAAGTAAGGCAATAACCATCCATGTGTCTTGAGAAAGCGAGGAAAAGAAGGGTGAAACACCACCACATTAAAACAAACACTAAAGTCTGAAACCAAAACTCTCCAGAGCAGCTACGGTGATTTGCTCCTGGTTTTCATTTACACCATGAATCCACCATGTGCTTTTTTAAGAATTTCCTTTCCATTTGAGTCATCTCAAGCATGGAGGCATGAAGAGCAGGTGGTGTAAATTTGGGAAAGCTCCCACCGGCTGCCAGAGCTTCACAGCTCAGCTGGATAGAGGCGAAAGCGGAGGCAGTTGGGGCCCAGGTGGCTTTGCAGAGCTTTCCTTTCCATCCCCTCTGTGTCTGCCCCAAAGTTGATTCCAAGCAGTGCTGAAGCTGTTGCCAGCTCCTTTCCTGCTTAGGGCAGGTAACCCAGGGTTAAGAAGCCAGTTAGGAGGCCCTTTACAGGACTAGTCTGAAGGGTTGTGTATAAATTAGCATCTCAGAGATGGCTAGGAAGCCATACTGCATCTAGTAACTGAGTGCATTAAAAATCCTTATGTGGACACTAGCAAAGTCTGTTTGTTCTCTAGTCTGGATGGCAGTGTGGACAGAGTGGTCTGAAAACAGTCTTATTCATCAAGTGGGCAATGCCAGGGAAGAGCCTAAGTGGTGGCTTAGACCCAGAGTATTAAAGTAATAAAAACAAGCAACATCAGGTGATGTTTAAGATGAACACACCAGTGCATTATTTTATGCAGTATTTCTTTTATTTGGGTAGATTATCTTTTGCACTTCTGTGGAATGCTGCTATGGAAATTGGGGGCTGGCAAGGCAGAGTTCACTCCCAGTGCACAGTGACAGGAAATAAACAAAGAGAGTATTAGAATAAAATCAGGGTAAATGCAATTTATAGAATTTTTAAATTCCATTTACTCCCTCATGTGAAAGTAATCCATCCTTGTGTGCCTAAACCAGTCTTATAATGGATGCTATCTCATACTGGCACTTTGAGTAACCATATATTTCTGATGTGTGAGTTATTAAAATTTAAGCCTGCCTGAGTCTTGCAATAAAGCTTTGCTGAGTGTTAGGTCAGTCAGAGATCTCAAAGCCAAGCAGAAGAACCACCCATGGAAAAGGCCCTTGCATAAATTCTTATCCTTGTTTTGCACTCTTCCCTGATTTACACATTAAAACCAGATTGTTGCATACTGACTTCCCTAGTATAATCATACAGAAGTGTGGGTTTCAATACCAGTATATATATTTTAAAGCTTAGATTGGAAATTTATTTCAGCACTTTATTTGGGAGACAGAAAAGCCATAAAGAGGAATAAAGATCTTTATAAGGTTTGATGAAGCTTCATAGAAACCCACAAAGGAAGAAACATTGCACAACGGTAAGTATGAGCAGAGGAAAGGGGAAGTCTCCTAGAAGAGCTTTTACTCTGAGGAATTTTCTTTGGCTCCTTTTGTAAGACCTGGGATTAGTTGAACTCCTTGTCAAGCTTCTGGACCAATTTATTTTCCTGAGCATTTAGGGAGAGGCCACTTTGAAAGCTAAGGAGATAATTGCAGGATGAAAGGAACTGCTAGTTTCAAGAAGCCCATTTGATGAGTGTGTCTTTTTATTGAGGATTTATTTTGTCCTCTGATAGTGTGTGTTTTAAGTGCAGTACAAAGTACCTACAGTGATAGAGAGGCATTTAAAATAATTACATTTTAATTAATTAATATAATGAATGACTGATAGGAAGATCAAATCATTATCATTATCTTTTAGTGATAAAAGAAGGGTGGAGAGGAAGTAAAGAAGAAGGGCTGGTGTAGCTGGCTCCAGCCTAACACATGTTTATTTAAGTGACTTTATACAAACATAACCCTGTGTGTCAGTTACATCAGCAACATGTCAGTCGGCACTTCTGGTTACAGACTATTCCAAAGTCATTCATCATTCAATGCTATAAAAGCCATTTACCCTCAGCTCACCAACCAATCAAACCAACTAGAAAACAGAGCAGGAAAGAAGCACTAACAATTGTCTTTACTTTCCTTTTAATTTTTGCTGCAACAATTCGATACATCCTGTGTGGTGGGATAGTGGAGAGGTTTTGCTGAACTAAATAGAGCCTCCTTCACCAGGTCATTAAAAGCAGGAAAGGAAATGGAAAGAGAGAGAAAGGAGTAAAAAATGAGAGAGTGGAAAATTAACCCTTGCTGTACCAGTTTTTCTTACAAAAAGAAGGTTTGCAAATTGCCTTTATCTATACCTTTCACACCCATGAACATGGTTTCTAATTATTTTGTGCCAGCTTTAAAGACAATGCAAGGTCTCAGTACACTGGGAAAGCTCTGATGTAAGTCATCATGGCCAGGAACTGCATGGCTGCCCTTAAATTCAACATAAACCTCCCAAGGTTGGACTGCTGAGAGAGCAGAAAGTCACCAGTGCTATAAGGACTTGATGAGAGATCGCTACATCTTCACACATGCTACTCTCCAAGCCATTCCCTTGTGCTCTGTGTTCCACTGTCACTTTCTCCAGGTAAATAACTTGAATCCCAGATGCCTGAGAATGCCATGACCAGGAAGTGCAGCACGCTGAGGAAAAGACGGATTTAGAAAATGGCAATTCCAAGGTGAGAAAATAGTGATGGGAAGGTCTTTCCAGTCTTGAGTGGTCCTCCCTCTAATTTGATAACTAACTCCTGCTACTTTCTTCCCATTTATGCTGATATATGGCTTGATCCTCCAAACCTTTACTCTCATGAGTGATCCCATTAAGATAAATGAGACCTCTCTCATGTGACTGAGAGTGGGCAGGTAGCTGAATAAAATGATCAGCAAAATCAATCAGTTCTCCCTTGTCTCCCTAGTAAAAGTCCCTCCATTGTAATTGTGCTAGCATGCAAAAAATGGGATTATTATTGGGTAATAATTTGTAAAATGTCCGTATCCAGTTGCTTTTTGACTGTTTAACTATGGCATTTTTCTGTCTGTGTTCTGCCTGACTCAAATCCTCCCCTCATGTTTATTATTAGTTAACTATTTCTTAATGGACCCCTTCATTTATGAATAAAATTCAACAGCAATTACAGCCCCAGTGGAGACCAGTACAGTACCCATCTGCTCTGTCACTCGCTCTTGGCATTGGCATTCTGTGTCAGTCTCAGCCCCTCTCATTGTAACAAGCTAGGATCAATTTTCCAGTGGCAGCTTGAAAATAATAGTACAAAATGTATATTAATACAGAAATATATTGTGAAACTGTCCTTAAACAAACAAATGAACCACTTTAAAATATTACCGCTATAAATGACCATGACAGTAGCACAGCACATATAATAAAAAATAACTACTGAAGAGAAGCTGCTGAATTACTATAGTAATAAACCAGATGTGATTATTATCATTTAACACAGTCATTGAATACCATGAATCCCTGAAGCCATTAAAATATTTATGATTAAACATTTGCTATTCCTTAGAATAGAACATAGAGTCAGGTACTAAAAAACTGTTAAGGTATTATTTTGGCTAACACATGCTCGTGCCATGATAAAGGTCAGCCACCACTTTCAGCTTCCTGGAAAGAGCACCAAACCACTTCCCTCCTTCTATTTTGTTTTTCTAATAACCACTATAGAGTTGCATACCTCTGCACACATTATGATGTTCAATAGAGACATATAGATGCATGCTTACACTTTCCTACATGTATCTATATGAAGGAACAAACACAAATATTCAATTTCATTTGTGGAGAAATGCATGCTTTCTGTCTTTAAGGAATTATAACAAAATATTTAATGTTTTTAGGAAAAATATACTTGAGACAAAGCAATAAGCATATGCAAACATGAAGTCTAATTACCTTCAGAAATTTTAGCATGCAAGCATCATATTACCCACTGAATATATTTTATCTTGTGGGCACTGAATTATTTTTTTCTCTGTTGGAAGTGCTTGCTTGCCTGTCTTTCCATTGTCTGCAGCTGCCTGATTGCCTACTGCTAAAGCAGCCTCAGCTGCTGTGAGCTGCAGGTTGGAGGTGTCTCTTACTGGTGTGAGTGAGGATGGGGGTGGTGAGCTGTGCAGGTGCCTGGCCCTCTTGGGTTGTGCAACATTGGGCTTAAGAGCAGGGAGGGGAAGGACACTGCAGCCCTCCCAGCCCATGTTGGAAAACACTCCTTGGCCAAATGTGCATTGCTGCTCTCTGCAAGTGCCTTTTGTTGCCAGGTGACAGGGATTCTCCTGCAGCTCAGGTACTCTGCTCTTTAGACACAGGGTTCCTGTGCCGTCACCGTGCCGTTGCTCTTTGCTACACACAGAAAACCATCAAGTCACAGATGTATTTTAATGCTTTAATATGCATCTCCAATAATTAACAAGATGTGTCCTCTCATAAATGCCTCCTAGACTCGAGCAGCTAAGAGACATCCTTCCCTCATACTCTTTTTTCCCTACTATCACAGAAAACCAGATACTCTTTCTGGACACTCATGAGCAAAAGGAAGTCAAAACTAAACCTTGACTTGACCAGGGCAATGCTATGGGAAATTCTGACTTGCTTTACAGGATTTTACTGTCCTGGCTTGGAAGTCTGCAACCCCTGTGGTGGCCAGGGCAGCCAATGGGAGCTGCAAGTGTGCATGGGGAAGGATGAGGAGCTTTAAAATTGTGCCAGTTATGGCAAAAAGTGGAACTATATCCTGAGGTGCTTGCATCAAGCAAGAGGGAGTCTTCTTTGATAAGCAAGTCTGCTCTGGGAAATGCCCATCTCTCCTTGCTGCCCCAAGGAGAAGTCAGGATGAGTGTAATTGAGTTGTCCAAGAGTCAGAAGGCTGGTAATAAGTAAGATGAAGCTCATCTTCAAGTAATGTGTGACACACAAGTCTAAAGCCCTGCTTGCTTCCTACCTGTATGTGAAGGCACATATCCTCCATCCTTGTCCCACGTGTTGTGTTTCTCTCCTGAGCAGCCCAGCACATGCCTCAGGGCTGTCTGAGCAAAAAAAATTGAGCTCTGCTCTGACTAAAACCCTTGGGTGATCTAAGTCCAATGGGTTTTTGCAGAGGAAAGGAACACACTGACAATTCTGGCATCCACTGCAAATTTTGGAAGAAAGAGGGGTAACGGCTGCTGCTTTCTTGTAAATGAGAACATATGAGAAGGTCATCATGCCCTGCTTTTATGTAAAAGTCAGGTGGCAGAGCACTTACCCAGAGAGTGGGAAATACGTGTTCAGTTCTTTCATCTGCCTGAGAAGATTCAAACTTGCACTTTCTACAGCAGTGGAGTAACCAGCTAAGCACAGGCTGGTCCCAGTGGTGTGTTAGTCCTGTCCAAAGGTTATCCCTGGGGTCTAATGTGGAAGTTTATCTAATTTCTTGATACGGCTAGGTCATGACAGAGTAGAGAGTCATAACTCTGTATGGAAGTGAAATGGAGGTGAAATATTTATGCATTTAGGCAAGACAGAAACTGTGGGAAGGTTTCCAGCATTGCACTCTTGGAGTCAAGCTTCTCACTTTCACCAGAGATCTACTTCAGAAGCTTCATGCTTTCTCCTTGGGAACCCATGTCAGGCAGGGAGCTGGCTGCCTGCAGTACATACAGTCAAAGGTTGGATGCTGGATGACACTTAACCCTTCTAAGTTGTCTGACAGGAATTTTTGGAGATCCAGCATTCTTAAACCAGTCATTATGTGGGGGATTGTGAGGGCAGGCAGTGACTGTCAGTCACGAGTGTCATTTTTAAATTTGTCCCATGGATCTTATGGCTCCTCTACTAGCTCATGGTCAGTAGCCCTTCTTGAGAGCCATCCATCTTCAGTTCCAAAAGCTGTTTTGCCATGTCTGCTTGACACAGCCACTACACAGCCTGCATGCCTTTTTTATTTTTCTGAGGCACAAGAAGATTAAATGAAGTGATACTGGGAGATTCCACCAGTCCTTGTGTCAGCAACCTCAGTAATAAGACAAAAATTTATTTTATTCTCCAGATGACCAGGAAGGACTCCAAAGACCGCTTGTGGTCTATGAAGATTACTGTCTGAAAATCCTCCATCTAGACTTGGGTGTTTTCTGTTTATTAGTCTGTGGATATGCTATTTCCTCCCTCAAGTAAACCCCATATACCTTCCTCATGTGTCCTCCCCGTGAGTATCATCACCAGACACTACCTGGTGTGAGTAGGAGCAGGCACATTGCAACAAATTAGACAGCACTGCATCCAAAAATAATTAGTCTTAACCAAGGGCTATTCTGACAACTCGTCTTTCATTCTCAGCCATACGAAATAAAGATTGCTTTAGTTTACCTGTGAGGTTTTTACTAGAGATTCAGGCTTTGTGTTCAGCACTAACCAAGGGGGAGGTTGGAATTTGCTTGGATGGTATCGTTCTACCCACAGATGTTTTCTAAGACCTCAAAAATGTCAGAGAGTGTAGGGTCTCACTGGTGCTTATGAGTTTCCCACTGTCTGGATTTACCAAAATCAAGTTTATGAGAGATTTTCGCTGCATTCAAAATGGAAAATAAGGGTATTGCATCAGCTGATCCAGCACCCATCTGCTCAGAGCCAGAGAGACAAATCCAAATTCCTCATTCTTCTTCTCCTAAAATTTGAGAAAGGCTGGAGTTATTTCATGCTTGCTTTGATAAATAAGAAACTGAAGAATCTGTTGGCCTGAGTGGAGGTTTCACAAATTAAGAGCAGCTTTTAATACAATGCAAGATTTCTGTAAGCTTTCCATTATTCTGATTTATTAGTTCTCAAGACTGTGTGGAAAGTGAACAGAATGCATACTTGAACAAGAAATAAAATTGCAAGAGCTTTCACTGTTCTGATTATAGGACTCCTGCATTTGTGACTCATAAGGCATAATCCTGCTGTACTGTTGCTATAAACTCCACATCCTGGATGGTTGCATTTTGGAAAAAATTGTCTGTCTTCTGATTTTTATAAAATCCTGGATTTTTTTGGCTTCTACCTGTTTCCAAAGGCATAGATTTAGGCAAAACTATAGCCAGGAAAGGAAAACATGAGAGAAATCAAGAGGAGTGTTTGACTACTACTGCAAGAAGGCATTTAGGTTGGACATGTCTCTAAGGTGGGCACCTTACATGCAAACACTGTTCCCTGTGCTCTGTGGAGTGTCTGCCTACAGCTCATTTTGGGTCAGTGATGTGGCTGGTCCAGCTACACTCTGTGAGTTCAGTAGAGATTCCTACAGTGCCAGAGTTCACAGAAAAAAAAAATGGCTCTGCCCATGCATTTGGAACCAAAATCCTGATTTCCTCCTGGTGTGGCTGTTACAGGATGAAGGTGACTCAGGACACAGATCTGTGGGATACAACAATGAGAACCAATCAGGGAAATGTTATTAGCACTGTGTGCTGTCTGAAAACAAAAGTCCTGTTTAAATCCAAGTTACTGTGACATTACTCCCTTCCCTTCCCTTCCCTTCCCTTCCCTTCCCTTCCCTTCCCTTCCCTTCCCTTCCCTTCCCTTCCCTTCCCTTCCCTTCCCTTCCCTTCCCTTCTTTTTAAATACTTTACCTTTCTCAGCTGTAAGCTTTTTGTGTTATAGTACGTTTTAAAATATGATCACAAAAATAAAATTAAATATATTATGGAGGTTTTTTTTTTCTATTGCAAACAGAATGAAAGCAAAGCTAAAGTCTTGAGATTATCTGAAATGGGATTTCTATTCTCCATGTAGATGAATGGCAACTGGGATCACAGGCAATAAATTTTAGAATCAAAATGCTATGGGTATATTGGGGTAGATTTATTACTATAAATCATGGGCATAAATAGGAGTGTATTGTTTATCATCACTTGAGTATCTCATGTAACTTATATTTTATTCCATTTCTCTATATTTTTACTGGCGTTTCAACAGCACAAAAAATTAGAAGAGCAATAATACAAAAGAATTAGTATAGCCAGCCACTTACTACCCAGTGCTTTATTTTCTCCACAGTTTTTTCAGGGGTTTTGGGGAGTAATTTCGAGTCAAGTCAGAGTCCACCGAGAATTGATTTTTGTGACCTCACATATTGTAACAGAAAATTATAACAGGAAATACACCATTAAGTGATAAACAAGGAAACATGGATACAATTACTTTCAGAACATAATTTTATCCACTCTAGTTTTGAAAATGAAGAGATAGTACTGACTGGAACACCTCAATTCTGAATGCAAACTGTACAATCTATTATATTAAACAAAGTCAAAAGCAATGTTGAAGATCTTGAATCTATTCAAGGCATGCACCTCATTACAGACTTAGCAAATTAAAACACAAATAGGATTAGAAAAGAATAATGTGACAATCTCCCACTATGGTCCCTGGAGCATTAAGTCATAAATTGGGTTTGCATTAAATTGTGCCTGCAGTATTGAATTCAGGGAAAGAGCTATAGGCTGAAGATAAAGCTTGCTAGGCTAGCCAACTTTGTTGTTTTCAAACTGTTTTTTCACACAATAAATTCACAATGATTGTTGGAATTTAAGAAGGCATATTCAAAAACATGTATTTCATATCTCAATTAGAAAATGCAAATACGGTGTGGCAACCCCTGGCTATACCAAAGCCAAAAGCTGCAGGCATTTGAACTTGTCACTTTACCTGAAGATTTTGTTTAAATAGGAACATAATTTCATCAGAACTTTGCATCAGATTGCCTACTGTGTTAAACTATGCAAGTTTTCAGGTTTGCACAAACCTCTAATGTGTTACAAGCTTCTATTAAGTGAAGAAAGCAAGCTTGCCCGGAAGAATAGAGAGAAGCTGAGTTTCCCTATTACAAATGTATTCTGTTGTTATGGGAACTAAAATGGTGAGAGATGTGGAAAGGATCCTGAGCTAACAAAGACCAGCTTGATGATAATATGGAAGTAGCTATACAAACTGCAGACATGTCTGCAAGAAACAAATAAGGCTTCTTTTCTTAAGGGGATGCAGATTCGTGAAAAGCATTGTCTCTAAAGAGAGTCAAGTTCAACCTTTGTGTGACCCTAGACAAATTACTGAGTAATACTAGGAATTAATTTTGCTAATTTTCCCCTAATAAAGGCTTTATCCTTCAAAGGTGTATTATTACTGTCATCATCCTCCTAATTGTCATTTCGGGGATGGCTAATAGCAGCTGCTCTGGTTAAGGTGTTTGTCATTTCATGCTGCAAAGAAGCCTTCATATGATATTTTATGTGGTTTTTGCATCTCCTTTTTCAGGGATCCTCGTGGCTCCATTGGTCTGTAGCAGACTTTCACAATTTGGCAGGCAGAAAGCCCTTCAAGTTAGGGAACTGTCTCTTCTTTGTCGATGAAACTTCTCTCAACTTTTGTTGCTGTGATCTCATATCATTTGCCAATTCCCTCCCCTAGTTTGCTCTGCAGAGAAGCCCATGAGCAGCATGCTAAAATAATAACACAGCCCATTAGTATTTTATGTCTAGTCTCACAGACAATGCCAAAAGAGCACATGCTATCCTGAGAACACTTGGATTTTGATCAAGTGGCTGGGAGAGAAGTGAACTTTGTGCAGTGACTGGGAGATGCTGATACCAGGAATTGGTGCAAACTGATGGGACTACAAAGCCTGTTTCTAGTCAGTGGGATCTGAGGATATCCTCGCGTCTGCATCTGAATTTGTATCAGGACACCAACCAAAAGGCTTTTAGGGCTAAGAGCAGACCATTCTCAGCCTCTTCCCTGCAAGCATTTCCAGGGTTGGGGAGGGCTGCAGCCCACCCTGGCTGAGTCCTAGCCCCACATCTTTGACCTCCCATGAGACTCATTTCTTGTCACACAGGAGTTGCAGGGAACAAAGAGGCTGAGCCTGGTTTCCTAAGCACAGGATACAAGGGCACTCAAGGTCACACCACATGTGCTGGGTCTGGTCCTGTCCAGCACTGGGGTGCTCTGGCTCTCAGCAGCAATGACACTCAGCTCTGGGGAAGAAGATGCTGCAAGATGGAATCTCTTGGGTCTATAGCAGATCATCTAAGCTGAGGCTGCTGGGATTTCTTCCCTGATCCCATGTCCCAGAGCATACATGGTGCTTGCCAGGGGGCATGTACCTGGAGCTTGTGTGCACACTGCTGCACCATGCACGCTCCAGCTAAGCTGCAGTCAGGGAACATGGGGTTTGGGGGGTCACACCACACAATTTACTGACCCTTCATTTTAGATCCAGTGAAGTTTCACCCTGGGTTGAGAGTGGGAGGGGTCTTTTCTCCCTCTGCAGTTTGCCAGTGGAGAATTTGTTGGCTAAACAAGGCTTTCTCCTCCTCCTGGCTGACAGCTCCCTTCTGGAGCAACCTTTTAACATTTTTCTTGATTTTCTTAAACAGCAAACATTAGACACATTAAGAACAGCAGCAACAAAATCATTAAGCACTATAACATTCTCTGAGGAGCCAGACGTATCCTTTAATCAGGTTATGGAAAATTCATTTCTCTTCTAGCCATTTATCTTCTTTGTTTATGCACATACAGAGTGACCCACTTCTGAGCAACAAAAATATCAACAAAGAAACAACCAAAGATTCTTCATTATTAATGGATTTGTGTAGCATTTATTTTGCTTTATTGGAAACCAAATAATCAAGTTCATTCATTCCAATTAAACACAGCACACACTAATTGTCTGTCATTTTTATCAGTGAACCCAGTTCCCTCACTTCAAAGTCACTACTTGACCTCAGTGGGGAAAGGATCAGTATTATGCTTCCTTCTGTAATGACTGATTGTTTGCTTTAAGATGGAGAAGCCCAGGCTGAAATTAGGGGTTTTCTGTGCCTTTCTCCCTGTGTTAGCTTACACCTCCAGTCACCCATATAGATGCAGGGTCTATAAACCCAACATTATCATTTCAGGAGCTAACACTGTATTACATCAGGTCAAATTTGTCCCTAAATTTGAGTGATTTATAACACGTATAATGTATCTATTGTCATGTAATGAGTCATGCATGGATCTTGGGCACAGATCTCTAATGAAAATTCTACGACTAAAAATAGTAAGAATGATGCATAGGTTTATAATACAAATGGCTTATTAAAAACAATAAGCCCTTGATCTCAGTGTTGACCTAAAATCACTGGATTAGACAGGTAGACTTGACAGAAATTAGTGACTGAAGAACTCCTGCTACATAAGTCTTGTGCTGATGTGATTAATATTTTGGCATCTTAATCAACACTCCTGAAAAAGCACGATATGAAACAGCCTTATCATTTTATTGAGGTTTTGTTGTTGTTCTTGACCAAACTATTAAAAATAAAGCTCACTTGATGAGAGAAAGACAGGAAGATAAGATGGCAGTAGACACCAGAAAAACTACTGTAGAAAGTTAGTTATACCAAGCAAAGATGTTCATTAGCAAAGGCAAGGATAATTCTCATTTCAAAGAGACAGTATTGTGTTTTAACTGGCAATTAGGTGCTCAAAATTGACATGGATTAGGAATCACAATGCAAGCCATAATGGAAATAACAGAGCAGTGAATGTATGTATGTATGTATGTAGAATGTATGTATGTATGTAGAATGTATGTAAAAAAACCCAACAATTTAACCTGCTTCTTTCCTCCAGAAAATATATTTTTTTTTTACATTCCATACTAATTTTTATTTTCTCTGTTAAAACATAGTTTAAAAAGAGATTTAACTCTAAATTTGCTTTATCAACACAAAGATGGTTTGATGTGAAATATTGCTTAAAGGCTGTTAAGAGGATACCTTATGATACGTAGAAAAGCTGAAAGAAAAGGTCAGAGGAGAATGTCAGGGGAAGAAAAATAATAGAACCAGGTTTCCAAAACCAGAGAAAAATAAAAAGTAAATACTAGGAAACATAAAAAATATCATGTTTATCACTGTGCATGATGTAACTCTGCTGAACAGCTGCAAGTAGGCTTTAATGCTATGTCAGTGACATTATCACTGCTTGTGATTTTCTTTTATGTTTTCATTCATGACACATCCCCACAATCATGTGCATTTCTAAAAACTTACCACAGAAGATGGCAAGGTATTTTCCCATGGGAATTGGACTTGCAGGAACCAAATCAGTCTCTTCCTTGCAATAGAAATTTGTCATTTCAGGATCCAAAGATGTTTTGAGTGGGCACATTTTCTATTTTTATTCCCTGAGTTATTATGGGATCTGAATGTCAATAATAGATAAGCTCATTGCAAACAGACTCAGCAAGTTCTACCTTTTCTGCCTCCAGAGAATCACCACTCAAGCAATATCTCAGCACTGGGGTGACAGTTCTCCCCGGAGGGGGACAAGAGACAAATCCCTTCCACTCCTCAAGCCCCCTGGTCTATGCCATCTGATGAATTTATAGTCTCCAATACAGTTAGCTGTGTATAATTCAATGTATTGCTGAAGACCAGTTACTGTACTTTATAGCTGACATTACCAGGGATATTTTTTTCTACAAAATAAAACAGCGTTTGTTTCCTGAAAGGGAAATGTGCTGTCTGTAGCTATCAGCAGCCAACAGTTGCTGCTGGCTAGAGCTAAAGGAGAAAAAAACAAGAGGTGGAGCTCACTTTACCAATATTGGGAAGAATCATTTATCATTGACAGTGCATTTTCAGGATCAGAGGGCCCATTTTAAAGTCACTATAGGAAGACTGCTTTATTGTATGATGTTAAACAATTGCATTAAAAATAAGGGTTAGAGAAGATGTCCTGGCTAGTGTGCTGCAACAGAATCTGGAGTCTTACACTGTACATGATTGTGTCTAGGGATGCAAGGAGGGGGTGAGCAGTGGGAGGTGCCCATTGCTTTGAGGGTCTAGAGCTATTTGCCATCAAGATCTGACCTGTAATTACTGAGCATGTTACAGAAATTCATCAGTCCACTCACACAATGTGTCTGTGTGGTAAAAAAGTGAATATGGGTCTAGGAGATTTGATATTTTCTTCCTTCCTTTGATATTGGCTTCCTTCCTGGAAGAGAGGGCTCTTCGATGAATTAAAGGCAAAAATGGCGTTTAGAAGAGTAACAGGTGTGAATCCAAAGCTGCAGATTCTTAGAAGGACAGCGAACCAACACCAGTGTTATCTGCCCCAAGAGGACTTCACTGGACTTTTCTGGGGCCACAGGAGGATTTACTTTCCCCAGAGGGATTACAGATAAGCTTCTCCTGACCTACAAATCCCTTGCTTAGAACATCTATTTTTAACTGGCTCACAGGATACCAGATTTGAGGTTCTTTGGAATAAAATTTCTTTTTGATAGGATGTATTTTAGGCATATAGTGGACCAGTTAGTACTGCATATCAGATATGCTCATGCAAAGGGAATCACATACACTACTGACCCATCATACAGAGTCTTTCTATGTATTTCCTTACTTCTTTGTTGTTGCTTTTAAGCTAGAGTAGAGGACACCTGGGATGCAGGAATGCATCTGTGGAGAAAGAGCAATTCTTTTCTACCTCCAGGAGTCAGGATACAAGAAATTATTCTCTTTCACAGTTTACATTCTTGCTAGGAAATAAATGCTATGAAGGAGTTTAAGGAAAAGCTCTCAATAAGCAGGCAGAAACATCCAAAGGCTGCCTTGGTAGAAAGCTGTGATAAATACTATAGCTTTTACAACATCATTTGAAAGGCCTGTAAATGATTAGCAAATGGGTAAGATGGCTTGGAAAGATGCAGAGACCTCATACAAGTTTTGCATGAAATGAAAAATGTGTACTATTTGCATTTTGCATAAATACAGTGCTGCTACTTGGCCTTTCCACCATGGTGGGCCTGTACCAGACCTGCCAAAGGCGTATGTACCTCCAGGCCACAGACCTGCAGTCCTGTGGCAGGTGTGAGGCAGGAGATGAACAGCAACTGGGAGGACTCAGACAGGAGCTTTGAGTCAGAGTCAGGATGTCTGCAGCAGAGCATGCCCAATTCACCTGAGGGATGGGGTCTGCCACCTCTGGAGCAGCACATGACACAGCAGGGACATGGGTGGCATTTCCTGGGTCACTGTGCAGAGCTTGTCTCCAAGTGTGCCACATGTCTCCATGTGAAGAAGGCAGTGTGGTTTAGGAAAAGCCTGCTTTTCAGAGAAAGCCTCAGTGCTTGGGCAGTCCATCAGCTGCCCCATGAGCTCCTGTATCTCTTGCTGCTCACAACTCGTTTCGCCCAGGCGTCAGATGTAATGAAGACAGGATGGTCTACAATTTTATGACAGTACCATTTATTTCTACTATTTTCACATAAACCCAAGCAACAAGCAGCAGTTGCTTCCTCTGCAGCTTGATAAATGTCAGTATTAATTAAAATTGTTCGGAGTAGGGTCGGGTTTTTTCCTCTCTCTGCACCAGGCTGGCAGGGAGGAGAAGCCTGACGGGCAGATGCAGCTGCTGAGCTGTTGACTGGAAATGTTGTCACAGGGAAAGGAGAAGTAGCTGGTCTCTGACAGAGTGAATTGGAAATAGAGGAAGCATTTTGTCACCTGCACTGTGCTGCCACTCAGCACAATGTGGGGGAGTTTGTATGGATATGAGTCTTGAACTTAATCCTTTGCTCCCCTGGCTGGGAAGTCTGCAAAGGCAGCTGTTCAGCCCATATGGATGGGATAGTGCTCCCCCAGCACTGCTATCTAATGATGCTTTCCTGACTGATACTCAGGGAGAGCCCTTGATTCAAGAGGGAAGGTCAGCACAAGACAATACTTTCTAGGATACAGGAGGAAAAAGCAGGGAACACTTCCCTCACTAAACCTCCCTGTGCCTCTGTGTATTTATATGCACTCCTTTGGACATCCCAGCAAGATGTTCATACACCAAACATCTTCTGTCAGCCTTGGGGCACTCAAGCAGCAACTGAAATTGTGCTTCAGTGGTGGTGAATGTGCCTGTTTCCAGTTGTGGCAGACCTGAAAGCAGCCAGGGCACCACTCTGATGGTTGCAGTGCTGCACCCTCATTTCTCATACCACTGTGAGCTCAGAGGAGGCCACTACAGTCTGCTACAGCTGATTTTAATACAAGATTACGAAACAATCTTTTTTCTTCTCAAACTTTACTAACAACAGAGGAAAAGAAATTCAAATAAACCCATGGGAATTAAGTGAACATGTTCTCCTGACTTGGACAGAAATGTATGCTCCACTGTCATTCAGACAAAACCTTCCCAGAGTGTTTTCCTTTGAGGGGGAAAAAATGTCTTGGCTTACAGAGCAGGATCAGTCCCTCTTTTACAAAATGTTGTCAAAGAAAAAGATGAATGCTTTGACATGTGCTTTTCCTAGGTTCTGCATTGTTCTCTGATAAACTGAAGCAGAGAGAAGAGAAGAGAATAGGGAAGCCAATGACTGCTCTAGATCAAAGGATAGATCACAACGAATAAAGAACTGGAAAGGTTTTGGAAGTGCAGAATAAGGTTCTCATAAAGGCATGACTTCTGTTAGACACACATGGAGACCTAGGCTTGATTTGTAGAAACACTTAGTGACAAAAGGAAATGTACTTCCTTTTGGCATCTGTAAAAATCTCTTTTATAAACAGAGGTGTGGAAATGCAATGAAATGAACACGACTACTGTAAATGATGACTCAGTTTCATTGGTGTATTGAGCTTTTTTCTGCTTCTTTTTGAGATTATTGGTACCACAGGCAGGTTCTTCTAAATACCATTTTATGCTGCTACACCTCAATTCAAGCCCTAGTTCCCTTGCTCTTGTTTGAATTTACTGCAATCCTTTGATGAATGCATTTGTTTGTATTGAGCACTATTTTTTTTTTTCACTGCTGGTCTGTACAAAGTCTATTTCACCTGGCAAGATACTGACTTCTAAAAGTCTCATTTCTAATGAGATATCTGTCACCCTAAGTGTAAGAGTCAAAGGAACCCCTTAAGTAGAAGTGCCTTTTACCAGCACAAAAATAAGAAAGACTCTTCCACCTGCCCTTCTGGTCTAATCTTACAATGGGTTGGGATTTCTGGCTATACACTCAAAAGAAATCTGGTTTCTGTAAATTTCTTTTTAATAAAAATGTGTTACCTATGATAAATATATATTGCCTAGGTCAAATGAATCTGATTGTGAAAACATATTGAGCAAAAGTATTGGTAGGATTTAATTTCATCTCTCAAAAAAACCCCAACAAACCACCCACCAAAATCTGTAGCTATTGAATGCTGGTTTGAATTAAATTCTATTTGTTTTAATAAAAGTGTAGTGGCCTGAGTGTACATATATTTGTTTTAGTGGCAGTGCACTGGATCCAATAAAACTATATTGGCTTCACTGCTTATGTCTCCTTTTCAGAGAAAATGGATTGAAAGGAAAAATGAAACAGGCATGAATCAGCCAGTCCTGAGGTTTCTGCTCAATTCTGGCATCCAAATAAACTGGTAAGAAAACTCAACTGTATTACTAAATATTGCTTTTAAATTGAAATATGTTTTAATGTCAAGGCTGCACATGAGGGATTTAATTGTCTCCTTAAAGTAGAGCAGTTTTCAAGACCAGACCTGACTGCGGTGGGTCAGTGCATCTGCTTGTGGCTGCAGAAGCAGAAACCTAAGCTGGCTTTGGCTCCCTGTTCTGCTGGTGTAAGTGAGGTCTGCCAGCAAGGAAGGCACTCAGCTGATCACCACATACCTGAGGTGACGTGGAGTGGATTGAGTGTCAGCAGCCCCAGCACAGAGGTGTCCCTGTCCAAAAGTGCAGGATGTAGATCACGTCTGCTTTGGGTGCTGGCTGGCAGGGGCTGCCATTGCACAGAGGCCCAGCTGCCACCAGAGCTTTAAACACACTGCTCTAGGATCAGTCACGTCTGTCACCCGGATGGAATGCTATACTCATCTACTTTTGCACAAGACCTCACAAGTGTCTGTGTTTTCTGCTCAGCAATATTACCTGTTCATGTTACTGCAAGTAGGAAAGCCACCAGCAGCCAAAGAGGGGCTGGTCTGGAGCATTCTGGCTTTTCAGGGTGGCATGTGGTAGCTTCTGCTAAATGGGAGTAAGGATGTGCTCAGCAGAGAGACTTAAGTAAGTTAACTGTGGCTGAACCACTTGTTTTACATTTGCAAACTGCACTGTCCCCAGTTTTTAATGAGACCTGAAGCTCTGTGCAGCTGGTCCATGCCTGTGTTGAACACAGGAACTCAGAACATTCATGTTCTTACATGCCTTTGTTTGCCCTGTGTGTCGTTGTCCCTAAAAATGTCACCAAGTGCTCTTTCTAAATTCTTTAAATTGAATTTAAAAAGGAAAATACATTCCTGTCATTTTCCAAACTTCTCTAGTGCCACCTTTACAGCCAGTGCAAGCAGCTGTAAGAGCTCCACACAGTGACTCTGGGGTTAGAAAGGACATTTCCCTCTCAGCTCAGCAAGTACCATCTGGATATTTGCTAAGGGCTGAAATGGATGCTGTTGGCTGGCCTGGCTTCTCACATAACTTAAATCACAGATGACAACCCAACCTGGGTAATGCCTTGTTTGATGCCGTGCTTCTTTTTAGGAGACTGGCATCAGGTTGTGTGAATCCAAACCTGCATGGTATTCCTTCATGGGAAAACACAATCTGCACTGACTCATTTATAGTTGGTGCTGAAGTGGGTGCCCCTGGGACTGTGGGAGCCAGTCCAAGTGAGGAGAATTTGGCTGCAGCAGTAGTTTAGCTGTGGGAGAGGATATGGCTGCAGGCTTCTCCAGCTCTGGCTTCCCAGAAAACAGAATAAAGAAATAATTCAAAGCAAAGCAAAACAGCTGTTGGTGAAGCAATATACAGGTGAAAATCCAGCTGAGGAATGGGTTTGAGAGTACTGCACTGAGCATCACTGACAAAGCCTCCATGACCTTGTGGAAGCTATATTGCACTGCAATCGGTTCATTTACCCCAGAAACGAGCTAACTCCTGAGCCCAAGGAGGCCAAACCAGATTTGGGATAGCTGTGAGCATTCCACTGCCATGCACATGATGGTGGTGAAGGTGGGAGACCTCGTGAAACATCTGGATAACAGATTTGACAGTGTGAGGGAAGACCAGTGGGTGTCAGTAAACAAACAGGCTTCAGACTTCATGGTGGTGCTCTCTGAGATGCTCCCTACACAGAAACGCAGAAATGCTGATAGCTGTGAAGAGTTGGAAAAGCAGTTTGGAGTTTTTAAGAATCTGGGGACCTCTTGCAGCAGCCTACCCAGGAAAGATGGGCTCCACCAAAATTGAATAAGACCAAGTAGTTAGCACTTTCAGTGTAAAGAATTGCAGGAGAGTTTTGGACTAGAAGCCGTCATAAATCTGGGTGCAGAGGAGTACACAGACTGAGGTGACACCACCTCCAGGGGTGAAAACATAAATTCTGTATCAGAAATGGATTGGATAAATTAAGGGATGAGAAATCCCACCAGGGTCATTAAATTCTATGGTTGAATTCCTGCCAGCTTCTGGAAGCTGGACGTGTAAGATGGGGATTATCAGAGATGCCAGATCACCTGGCAAACATGGGACTTCAGTCTCTTTGAACGCAGGGTCCCTACATCAGACAGAATGATGGAGGTGATGAAGGAGAAATCTTTGAACCACTTGCCCATCACAGAATCATCTGCCTGGGTCCTGTGTTCCCCACAGTCCATCTCTATCCCACCTTGCTTGCCACCCTGGCTCTCCTGTGGCCACCATAAAGTGCCAGCCCCGCACCCCAGCCTTCTCTGGCCAATCCTCTGCCTTGCACTGAGCCAACACTGACAGCTTTTCTGCCTGCCTGGGGATGTTGGAGCAGCCTAAACAGCTTATGCAGGGATCTTCTGGTCTTTTTATCCCCTGTCCAGGTACGTGGGGGATGCCTTGTTTGAGTCCTAAATATGTTTCACTTAAGCTATGATGATGGTGTACTAAAGTGTTGTAATCTTTGCTATGTCTCTTTACATTGCTGTAATTACCATAATAAGCTGTGTTAACTGACTCTTTTATAAGTAACAGCAACATAAAAATATCTCCGCATGTTTTCCTTTAATGAGCTACAACTTGTGTATAATCTTCCCTACACTTTCTTCAGTGTCCTTGATTGTGATAGATGTGGCATTGTTTTCATCTCCTGATCCTAGTGTTTCTTCACCCCTGAGACAGCAATCTGGCCCTGGGACCTTCAGTCAGACTTTGTCTGGGCTGCCCCAGTCTGGTAAATGCAGTAGTGTTGATGCTGAATGATGCCAGAGTGGGACACCAGAGAGTTCCCTTTGCTCAGCCCCTCCATCAGCAACAAAGCTTTTTGGGGACTACATGGGGACCAATGCGACTTCCTTTGAGGGTATTGTCACCAGCTGAGCCAAGAGAGGGGACATTCACCTCCACAGCTGTGGGCCCTGTTGGTGTGTGGGTCACACTGTCTGGGTGCTGTGGATACTGCAGGGAATGTGTTACCATCACCTTCCTCTCGTGTCCATTTAAGGACACTGGGGGAAAGTGATGACAAAAGGAATTGATACCTAAATACTAAGGCAGAAGTTCAGTGCCAGGGCTGGAAACTGATACAAGTGACTGCAGATGAGCTGTGAAGCAGAAAGGGTTTTGACTATGTGGCAGAGGGATTTGAGGGACAGCTGCAAGAGCTTTCTCCATCACTGCTGCTGGCAGAAAGCACTAACGTGGTCAGGCAGTGCCTCTGCTCCAGCCATCCGTTCACAGCACTGCTGCCCAGCTCCATCAGCCCAGTCTCAAGGAGCCCCTCTGCCCCTCAGCCCTCACCCCCAAAAGCTGCTGTGGGAGAGCAGCACACAGGCATGGCCCATGGCCCAAAAAGCCTCAGTTGATTACGCTGCAGTAACATCACATCAGTGAACTCACAGTTTGACTGCTTACGGCAGATGGACGAACACTTGTCGGTTATCTGGTGCTGAGCGAGGGGCAGATTTATTTCCAGAGCTTGTGACTCTTATTTCTCCCAGCTGAAGCTGCAAGACAGAGTGTGCATCTGTGATACTTCTTTTTTTCAGGTGCAGCTATGTTGTAGTGAGGTCTGTCATCAAAAGCAATGGGATTTTTGGTGTGGTTGTACAGTGAACACAGGAAGGAGAGTGAAAGGCATCTCTGCTTTCCATAGCTCTGTAAGCTGCTTGAATTCATACAAGCATGAGTCAAATTTCCAAATCTCAGCCATACCCTGTGTGCACTGACAGCTGGTTGACCAGCAAAGGACCGCAGGGCCCTGTAAAGCACGGGGAGAAACGCAGGAAATCTGCATTGGTGTGATATTAATGTGCACCCCAAAAATAAAGGAAACATGAATTGCCATCTTGGATCTGGCCAGGGGCTCACTTTAGCCCTGTCTCCAGTCCTGGCTGTCTGCAACACGGATTGTTTTGGGGCAATGAAAGGAAACCTCTCAGGAGAGAGCTGCACTGGTCTCTTGAGCAAGGCTGACTTAAAACCTGAAAACAATGCATGGGCTGCAGAAGTAACTGCACTTGATACAAAAGCAGCATTGTATGCTTTCTGTCAGCTTCTCTGCAGCAAGACAGCAGTGTCACACAACTGCTTGCAGGCAGGATCTAATAGGGACTGAAATATATTGGGAGGTGTGAGATTTACAGAAACCTGTAAAGTAGCAGCTGCAAGAGCTTCACTTACTAACAACTTACCAAGGCTCTTGTTTCTCAAAATGCCCTCATTGTAGGAAATTTTCAAAAGATGCATAATGTACAAATGATCATGGAGGACATCAATATCACTGTGAAGGACTATCTCCTTTTCAAAAAGGCACTGTAAGTGTTATACTTTACCAGGATTTTTCTTAAGGGCTGGATGATATTTATTGGAAACTGGTCCTGAGCTCAACTGTCGACTTTTAGACCCTTCATCTTTAAATCTGTCTATGGAGGGCTATTAGTACCTTTTGACCAGACAACATTGCTGGTAGAAAGAGCAGAGAAAAGTAAACATTAAAAATATACCACATTTCTGAAGAGTTTTCTCTGTTTATTTTTATCAGATCCAGCTAGAATAACAGAAAAGATTTCATTTGGAAAAGGTCAAATATTTTCAGATCCCACTTTTTTTTTTCTCTCCTGAAAAAGAAAACACAAGCAAAATAAGGGAAACAGAAAAAAATCAGCCTCTGTGCTTAGAGCAAGGAAATCTGTTTATGCGTGATTTGAAATCAGAGCAGAGTTTCACTTCATTCTGTCTTGTGTTTTTGTGTTTCATATTTCATGCTTTGGTTAACACTTATTTAGTCTATTCCTAGAGGCTGTGACAGGTTGTCCTGAAAGTTTTTAGACTTGCTGAGCATACACTCTCCACAGAGCATGTCAAAATGAGAGGAACAAAGAATTCATTCATTTTCATGAAAAAAAAAAAATTAATTCTTTAAAGACCCAGCCTTTCCTCTTGACATTGTAACATCAAACACAAAAGTCATCAGTACCTAAGCTGTCAAGAGCTTGAAGAAAACAAAACAATTATGTATGGACTTTCTCTAATTCAAAGAAATGTAAGTGGAAGATTTGGTTCTCTTTCTGAATTAAGGTGAAACAAAGAAACTGAAGTGTATTAATTTATACAAAAAAAATACTATTTACAGGTAATTCAAATTTTAGCCAGTTTCATTGGTTTTGTAAAGGCTTTTTTCTTCCTGGTCACATCTCTGTGGGGAAGGAAGATATGCCTGACATGTAAGGGTCAGTCCTGTGCTTGTCAGCTTGTGCTTTGGCTTCACCATATCCTGGCCAGGTTCAAGGATATAGAAAACGTTTTAAGAACACAGTAACACCATTGGGACTGCCAAGGGGATCCTTCAGGAAGACAAAGTGATGGGTAGGGGTGATAGCATTTGTCCAGCACTGCAAAATTCTGTCTGTATTTCCTCCCATTTTCTCAAGCCAGGCACTCTGGCCCTTGTCCCAAGAAAATGCGAGTTTCATGAATTCAAATGAGCATCTTGCTTTACTGTGTGGGCATCATGAAGATTGCAAAGTCCCCACTTCTCCCCAGCTTAGTCCTGGAGCAGTGAGTGTCACTCTGGAGCCTGCATGAGTAAGGGTGGTTTGAATGCTCTGTTTCTTCCCAGCTGAAACCATCATCCCCTGCCTCAATGGTTTCCCCCAGGGTCTGACAGCTGGGAATAAGCTGGGACGACTTGGACCCTAATTGTGTCTCCTGTTGCTGGTGGCTGCTAGGAGGATGGCAAAGAGATATGCCAAGGGCTCCTCTGGGCTCTTGGCTCCCTCCTGCTAGGGGCTGTTTTGCCTCCCAAGCCTGGGAAGTTTCATCAGTGATGAGGACACTTCACTGTTACCCAGCTCCTTTATAAATCTGCCACTAAGACACACAAAGGGAAGTCCTTTAAAAATGGTGAGAGACTCTGCAGCAGCCACTTGGTTTCTAGGCCAGTTGAAGGTGTGCACAGAGACACACACACACATGTGCCATGTCATTGGGCAGGCAGTGCAGCACTATGTTTTCATTACTGTATCTGCTCTTCCCATCCCATCCCTGTGTTTGATGCCCTGAGAAAGGTAATTTCCCAGTTCACTTTCCTCAAAGAATACCTACAGGCTCAGGAACCACTTCACCACATGGGCAGTGTCTGATGTCTAGTAACATCCTCAATCTTGTTTTATAGATATAGCTGCAAATGAAATGGTTTTTTAATGGGAAAAAAAAATCCCTGTCTTCTTTGAATTTCAAGTGTAGCTTTTGCATTTTTTTGGTCACCCTGTGTAAGTGATGTATTTTTTGCAGTTTAAAAATTAAACAAGGAGCAGGGTGAAGGCTGGCATTTCTTATACCAGTGAGCATTGCTGCTTGCTCCAGCTGACACCCATCCCTGGTCTCTCCTGCTTGCCTTTGCCATTGAGGAAATTCAATCTGCTGCCATGTCATTGTTGCAATAATCTCCAGCTGCTGGACACCAGTCTGAGTATGACAGTCTCACAAAACCAATGTCACACTCATCTTGGGCAGGCTGTATTTTGCTGCTACATCTTCATTCCCCACAGCTGTCACACTGACTTCCAGTCCCCATTCCCCTCTGCAGCAGCTCAGGGCCAGGCAGCACAAGGAAGAGGAGCTGGATGTGGCATTCCTTCCAGCTTTGGCTTTTCCAGACCTAACTTTTTTTTTTTTTCTCTTCCAGTGCAAAATTTTTCACTTGTGATGGTGGTTAAAGGCTCCTCCTGTGCTCTGACCTTGGCCAAGTGTCAAACACAATGTCTTTTTCAGGTATATCCCTACAGCTCATTTGCCCCTCTCTGAAAAATTCCAGTGCTTCTTTTTCCCCAACTTGGTCACGTTTTTGAGAACTTTCTGCTCTCTGTTTCAGGCTTTTTGCAGTTTTGCTTTTTCTTTATTGATCTTGATTCTTCCAAGCATGCTAGCATTCCACAGTTCATTTTTTTAACAAAATGGTTCTCATGCATTTTTCAGTACCATTTCCCATGCATGGCCTATCATTCCTGAATTATCCACAAGGCTTCGGCTTCTTTCCATCCCTCCTCAGCTTTTATCATGAAGGTCTGTTCTATTAGTGGTTCAGAAAAGGGTCAATTGGGATAAATGAAATTTATTTTAAAATATAGGTTCATGCAGTGATTTTTTTTCTCTCTGTCTTTAGTATGCTGGATGCATTGTTGGTTTATGAACCTTTCTAAACAGTTATACCTTTTTAGAAGTGCAAAGAATAATTCAGGGTAATTCAGCCCAATACTGTAGCTCTTGCTCCCAGCTGAGGTCTCATTCAGCAAGGGCTGCCAGGGAGGAGAGATGCTCATTAAAAGCCTCTCAGCTGTCAGTCAGGCAGCCAGCGGCAGCCTGATACACTTTATGTCAGGAAGAAATGGCTCACAGAGGAGTCTTCTTGCTGGGGTCTCAGGGATCTCAACTGAGCCCCCGTGGTCCACTGGATTTGGTGCATGGGCATGTGGATACTTCATGTCCCTGTCCTTGGTGCAGTGCAGTTGAGGCTGTGCTGCCCCAGAGACTGGCAGGACTGAGGCAGGGGGGATGTTCCCTCAGGGATACCATTGCACAGGGCAGGACTGACGTGCTGCGAAAAGTGGGTTCTACTGGGATTCTGCTCTGCCCTGCAGGAGAGCAGCCCTCTTGCATTAATTTGGTGCTTTCCTCTCACCTAAGATCAGGGCTGAAAAGTGCAAAGGCCTGGGAAAATAAGGAGCAAAAGAAGAGAAAATTATTCCCTGCGACTGCACTGGAATGGTAAGCACTGTCAGCCTGACAGAGTGGGCACTTCATTTGAGATTTTGGACAAAACTGAAGCAGATTCTTTGGCCACATGCAGCCTTTAACTCTGCCTATCCACACCTGGATGCATTTGACCCTCCAGAAAGGTATTTGTCAACCCACGGGCCAGAGTCCACAGCCAAGGGAAAATGGCTCTGGACCACTAGGACTTTTAAAACAAACCTGAACTATATACACATTGCCCCTCATACATCCACACTAGCAAAGAATAGCCAAACTTTCCAAATTTTGTCTATTTTTTATTGAGTTTTACAGTAAAATAACTATAGAAATTAAAAGTTACAGAAATGCTGTCTGAGGTGGTAATTTCTGAAAAAGATTATACAGCTTTCTAGTTAAAGCCCACACTAACTGAGAAGTCCTAGAAATCCATCCTCTGCTCAAATTTGCATGAACCTGTTCACTGAATATATCTGATTATGTAGGTGGAAGAAAACGGTGGTGGTACAAAGCAGTGTGAATAGCAGCAAACATACATTAAAAGTTAAATCTCATTAACATCTGGCTGGATGACGTAGATTTGTTTCTGGCTTTGGTTTGCCTTTTTTTTAATAATTTTTCACATCCAGGGGCCAAGACAGGGATTGCATTAAGTGGACTAGTGTTGCTGGTGGTTTGGAAATGGCTTCCTTTTCCCCAGGCTTCCCAGCTCTGTGCTGTTTGCTCTCTGCAGATGTTAGAGCAATGGAGCCTGGTTTGCATGAACGCCCATGAAAAGCCCATTCGAAGTTTGCACACTCGAATTCTGCCATAGAGCAGAAGTGCTGGGCTGAGATGACAAAGCTCTACCCGAGCCTCGAGCTTAAACCTAATGAGGGACAAAAATTCTTCATCCACCACTGCTGTGACCATTTCTCTTCAATCTATGTTCTGCAATTACTACATTTGAAAGAGACACTGCTTAACACAGTGGGGGTTCAAGTTCATTGGGAAGTTTTTCTAGAACCCAGGCATATAGGCGAGCCCAGGCAAGGGAATGAGGTTTTGACTGTGCCTGAAGTAGCAGGTGCCATTTTTTCAAGTGAATGTAATAAAAATATTTAATTTCAGCTCTGCATAGAGACAGCAGAGACTGCAGTACCACAATTTTTCTAAGGCTGAAGCTTTGAGAAAAACCCCTCAGGTTTTATCCAGCAGGATAAAATTTTTATTATCAACCCAAAGCTCTTCCCCTGATCACAAAATTTGCATTCCTGTGGATAGAAGGAAAAAACCCGAAGCTGTCTGATACTACTCATGATGAACTCAGCTCTCTTTTGAACAGGCAGGTTGAAATACTTGTAGCAGACCCTTCACAGTCTATCTGACCTGTTAGGAAAGAAGAAAGATAATAAATTGGACAAGTAAATTTGAATTACAAATAAATTAGAGGAAGCCACAATCAAGGTACTGACATTCAGTAAGTGAAAAAAAGAAAGCTTTTGTGCAGGTAAATTATCTACTGTGAATTATTTACTCAGCTCTGCTGTGAAGAGCTCTCAGGATGGGGCAGACAGCAGCAGGTACTTCGTTTGCTGGTTCAGGCTCCTGGTCCTGGGAATCAATCTTTGACCATTAAAGAAACACTGCTGCCTCTTCAAGTGTAATTTATTCAATAAGATGTTTTTCTTTCTTCCTTTTTTTTTTCCAGGATGGATGCTGCAGAGATTCTTGACTTTCATTTGTCTTTGTCTGGAGATGTGAAATAAGTTTGCCATATTGACCATTTCATGCAAATTTTTCAATCTATTCATATATTCTTTTGGATATGGGATTGTGAAGGACTCTGCTGACTTTGAGACACTGCTGTGAAAAATGGAGATAAACCTGCTGGAGATAATTTAACTCTATTTCTGTACAGCAGGTAATATTAAAATTAATGGTATATGAGAGGAGCTGTTTTGTTGGATTTTTTTCCTTTGAGTGCTTTATAACATTTGTGAAGAGCAGTGGTCCCACAAGAACCTATATCTCACAAGGGTCTCATTTCCTATGTACAAGTAAAATCTTCTCCAAAGGCATGGGTGTCTCTCGATCCAGCCAAGGCAGCATCAGTCCTTCTGCAGCTTTCAGGCCAAATCCTTCTAACCTGGAGCAGAGAGTTGTGGTGTGGAGAGGTGTGGAGAGGTGAGGCACAATATGGGCTGGAATAACATCACCATGAATGTGCTCTCTGGGTCTCAGATGCAGTGTTTCTTCCAACTTTATATACACTTCAGGTTGCCGCTGGGTTATTTTTAGGTCGTTCCAGGGATATATATTTCTGCAAGAGCTATTTCTGGGAGCTCTGCCAAACTGGAAACTGTAGTAACCTATATCTCCCCCACAAAGATGCACACCCAGCAGCCTCAGCCACCCTCTCCCTGCTACTCCTCGCAGCCCCCAAGGAGAAGGCACATCTCTCTGCAGGGAAAAGGAATGCAAAAATAAATGCCCCTACAAAACACTTCCCTGCTGGGAGCAGCAGACATGCACCCATCACCCAGGCAGGCCCCTGTGCAGGCACTGATGGGAGGCAGTGCTGAGGCATGGCCGTCACTGTCCCCTCAAGCTGCTCTGCCCTGTGTTCTGATGGGATGGACAAAGTGGATGGGAGTTTTTCATCAGGCTCTGAGAGGCTTTTTGTCTGATAAGTGGGCTCTGCAAAGATTGCTGTCGCTCCAGATGTTGTGGCTTACAGGGTTTGGGAATTCTTTGTGTTAGAAATGTTGGCCTGGGTTTGGAGTTCTGGAATTTATTCTGGGAGAATCTTTCCGGACATCAAAAACGCATAATGACCTGAGCAGCAAATCTGAGTTTCTCTGGGTCTAAATGTACTCACAAGGGTTTGATGTGTATGGAAAACACAGTGTGCCAGACGATCCCAGACAGTGCTGGGGCAAGGCAGAATCATGGCCCTAAACACAGAAGTGAATTGAGCCTCTTGCAGCTCATTTGCAGTTTTTCAGGGCTTGAACTGTTCTACACTTGGTGCAGTAGTGCACAGTGCTTTGAAATGTGGTCAAACTCAAAAAGCACAATTGCTTGTCTCTCGTAAACACTGGCAATGCTCTAGAACTAACAAAAAGTAACTTAATCCCTTTTTATGTTGCCATTTTTTCCCAGTTTGGGTGTCAGGATTTTGCTGTATGTATTTTAATCTTGTCTGCAAGACACAATGCTGTCAGCCTTATGGGCAGAATTTTTTTACTCTAACACTGACTTTTTTTATTCTGCTGTACATAGTGGACCAATTTTCCACAAAAGAAGTCAATAGAGAAAAAGAATTTAAATGCTAAATTAACCCCTCCCCCCCAACAAAAGCAATGTTTCAACCCCGTGCCTCCTTGATGTCCAGAACAAATCTAGCTAAGAGCAAACTTCATAAGGAATCTGTGTCAAAGTAGATCTATTATCTGGTAGATAAGTAATGGGTTTAATAGGTCATTTTCATCCGTGGGAAGGGGGCAAAGGATGGAAGAGGAAAGTGAGTCTGTTGGAAGGCTGTCCATTGGAAGCATTACCCAGACAGTGAGATTGCATGTCTGTAAGCAGACTTGAAAAGACACAGATTGTCAGATACCAGTGCATGCCTTTGAAAATAGGCCATAAACATTAGAGGAAAGGATACAAGGACAAAGAGAGTAGCACACTTTAGACCACAGGGGTTATGCAAGTGTATGTACATAAGTGTGTGTGTGTGTGTCTGTGCATGTGTGATAAACAAGCAGGATAAAGAACTCAAATCTGTCAAACAATGATACTGAGTTAAAGGCTTGTTTATAGCAATATTACTCAATACTTTTTCAACTCACTCCTTGAGACAGTGCTGGAAACTAAACTAAAATACACTGTACAGTAGTGTAAAATACATGGGGAAGCTGAGGAGGTATGCAGAAATGGAGCTGTACCAGCTACCCTGTCTCTCCATAGGAGTAGATCAACCCGTTTCCAAGTCCTGGAATTCAGTCTTCTGCTCCATCAGGCTGACAGACCTGACCTGAGACAACAAATTGTCCATCAGTCAGTCCCATTATATGGTTTAGAAGTCAGCATGGGTCTGGGACTGCAGGCAGTTTAGATGGCCTCTCACCTTTCTCAGAAGGTGAGCTTGCTTAGAATACAACGTGTTTCAGCACACAAGCACCATATATATGAGGTGATGCCTTCCAAATGAAATGGCATGATTTGCACCCTGGCTGTCAGTATTGGGTGTCACATACCACCTCAGCTTCAAGGTGAAAAATGGTCAGTAAAGTGGCATACCAAGGTATTTGGCTGATGCTCCCTTCTCTCTTCATCTCACACTCGTTTGGAAAGGAGTTCAAACCAATAGTTGGCTTTAAGAACATTTCTTTGGGGGGGTGGGGGGGGGAAGTGAAGTAACTGCAATTTAAGGATCTGGTTAACTGTGGCAGCAGAGGGCTTCTAGAAGCTCTTTGCATCTTACTGTCCATAAGAGGACTTTATTCCTTTTGTAGGGAATAAAATGGGAATCTGATAAGAAAATAGCTGTGTTTGTTCATACTGCAAGAAGCCTGAAACTGAGATGGGCGAATAGCATGTGCAAAGTCCTAATGCAGTGTGACATATTGGAACTGCATGGCCCTCCAAAGGCAGCAGAAATGAAGCTGTTTGACAATTTGAATTAATTGAAAATAGGAAGTATTTCTGAGCCATTTCCTTAGTGCTGTCTATATTAGAAATGCTGCTGTTCCCCTCCAAAATATGTAACCAGATGTGTAGCTGGAAGGTAAATAGTGTGCACTCAAAGCTCAGGCATCCTCTCCATTGAGCTAAAAAGAAGCCCTGTGAAAGACCTCCCACGTGCTCTGGGAATGTAGCCTCAAGCACCTGGGGTCTCAATGGATAAAATATTTTACATATTAGAGGGTGTATGGAGCACACCAAACAAATGTACATACACATTCAAAAATCCTCTATGTACTTGCCTCTCAACAGACTGTGATATTTATCATAATCTGCCAAAACCAGCATACACTTTAGGCTGGAAGATGAAACTCTGACAAAGTTTGCCATTGTACCAAACTGAGTGGGGTAGTGGACACTTCAGTAGGAAGAGTTCCTCTGAAAGAATTCCTGGATAGGCTGGAAGACTAGTCTGACTAGAAACTGGTGTTGCTCAACAAGTACAAGTGTAAGGTCTTACACCTAGGAAAACATAATGCAGGACTGCAGCACAGACTGGGATCTATTCAGCTGGGGGCCAGCTCTGTGGAAAAAGATACCTGAGGGTCCTGGTGGACAACAGGCTCAGTAAGAGTGAACTGTGTACTTCTGCAGCAAAGAAAACTAATGGGATGCTGGGTTACATCAGCAAGGACATCACCAGGTGAAATAAAAAAGTCATTATCCCACTGTACTCAGAGCTTGTGCCATGCATTTACACCAGACAGAGCCAAGAGGCAGGCATTTGCTTGGTCATTCCACCACCAGTGGGACCAGGGAGAGAGTAGTAAGCATAAAAGCTAGAAAGCTCATGAGTTGACATAAAAACAGTTTAATAGGGAAAGCAAATCCATGCATACAATCAAAACAAAACAAGGAACTAATTCACAGGCAGGTGTTCAGCCATCTCCAGGAGAGCAGGGCCCCGTCACACATAACAGTTACTTGGGAAGACAAATGCCAGCACTCCAAATTCTCCTCCCTTCCTGCTTCTTCCCTTCCCTTTATGTACTGAGCATGATGTCACATGGTCTGGAATATCCCTTTGGTCAGTTGGGATCAGTTGTCCCGGCTGTGTTTCTGCCCACTTTCCCATGCAGCCCAGCCCTTCACCAGTGTTACCATACGAAAAGCAGAAAAGTCCTTGGCTCTATTCAAGCCTTGCTCAGCAATAACAAAAACTATGTTATCAATTGTGTTTTCATCACAAATCCAAAACACAGCCCCATAGTAGCCACTGTGATGAAAATTAACTCTACCACAGCCAAAACCATCACAGCTTGTCAGAGCACACCTGGAATACTGTGTTCAGTTTTAGTCCCCACTATGCAAAAACTATGTGGACAGGCTGGAGTGGGTCCAGAGAATCTGCCTCATATGTGATCCTGGATTAATGCACACTTGAGGCATTGCAAGTGAAATTTTTCTATCAGGTGGGCTTAAGCACGACTTTTAAAGCTACCGTGAGTGTCATAGAGAGGTTACAGAGATACAGGAGAGCTTCAGACTATTATTATTTTTTTTATTGCTTAGTGCAGTTGTCCAAGTTTCAAGAGGCAAGCCTGATGAAATTTATAGCTATATTAATAATCTTTATCATATCCTTTTTTGCAGATCCCTCTTGCATGTTTCCTTAAAACCCATGAGATCATCTGCTGCCTGTTAATAGAAAGCAGTTTATTTTGAAGGAGGAAGAACTGACAGATTTTTGTTCCCATGAACTGTATAAGAAATCTAACAAACCAAATGCAGATGGATCAATACGGGCTGTTCTATATTTATCGCCCTCTGTCTTCCTCACTTTATTTTTATGGCTATTAAAGATGCTATCATTGATATACCATTTTTGACTGTCTCAATATAATGTACACACTGGACAATGCTGCCATTGATATTCACGTAAAATGCTGGGGTATTGAATGACCTGGGAAAGTGGTGTAGCCTGTCTTTCATTTCCGCTGCACTAGATTTAGCCAGGGCTGGATCTCCAGAAATGTCAGTAACATTTCTGTTACACTCCAGGAGGTGCAAGGGAAGTTTGATCTTTGCTCTGAGTATTTCTGCACTTTCAAGTGTGCTTGAGTTCTCTTTTAGGTGGGACTTTAGCTGGGGACTTCTTGGGCTCCCTGCTTCATTAAAGTCATTCCCTTTGGAGTTCTGATCACCAAGAAAAGCAGCAGTGCTTTACTGCAGCCCTTTGATTATATTATTTCAATTAAAACTCACTACACGCTACAGAAGAGGGGGAGTCATGCTCCAAACAGTGACATTTTGTCACGAGTAAACAACTGATGGGAGCTGACTGAATCTGAAGCTTGGTATGGCTTATCCTTGCCTGTACTGACTGACAGCATTGTGTCAGCTAATTTACTGTCAGCAAGAGAATTAAACTTGCTTATGGAAGCGTGGGTATCAGAGATTAAAGCATCTACACTGCAGGTCTGATTGCAATTGCTGGACAACAAAGTCACCCACAAGCTGGTTTTAAATGAGTCGCCCTAAAACTGGTAGCAGTCTGGAAGTGGGAAACCAAACTCAGTAATGACTGTTCACCCCACTACTTGGGGAGATTTACAGCCTGTCATGTACTTTCAGTATAGGATCTGAAATTGGACTGAAACTGGACATGTGGAAAGCTTGATTTTCCAGGTAAGTCAGTTCAACTCCTCTTAGAAGTAAAGCAAAGCAAAGCAAAACTATGCCCTTACATTCATCAAAAGCAGCTTTAACTGTGCTTCTGCAACAAGAATCACCACAGATATAAGAATAAGAATGTGATGTTCTTGCTGGTCTGGCACTGGGTAAGTAGTGCTATGTAGTTGGGAAATCTGATCTATTTAAGCAGCCTATATTGATTGCAGCAATCCTTGCAAATTTAGAAAGAGGAAAATTTATCCCTTTTTCCAGCTAAATCTGGGGTAAGCAGGTAGAAATCCAGGGCTAAAGCCTTACAATAGAAGGAAGCATTATTCTAATGTCTCAATTTGCTAGAAACAAATGCTGTGGCATTTAAATTGGAGCATCTATCTCCAGCAACCCAGCACCTGCAATCGGTTTCTCACCTTTACATTTGAATGCAGTGAAGGCAGAGGTACTGCATTTACAATTATAGCAGATGACTTCATCCCTCTGAAATGACTTTAAAAGATTAGAATACATAGATTATTTATTAACTCTTAGTGAATGTATTTCTAGAATGGGAACAACATATTGCATCAATGTCTAGTTCCACAGTTTAGCTATTTTAATTAAGAGGGAAATGTATATTGCTCTAAGGAATTCAGCCCACATACCACTGTGTGAGGCTTCTTCCTGACTGTTTCCTTTTTAGTACAAAGCTTTTGTTCCTTCAAACTCATGTTAATAACAGTGCTCGTAACACTGGAATCTTCTGTGATAACTCATAAATAACAGTTCTATCTAAAACAAGGCTGTTCAGCCAAACCATCCAAAACTGGCAACCCAACAGTTTACTTGACCCATTTTGATCATGAGCATCTGATTCACAGGTTGGCAGACAGATTTGTGAGGGAGTGGCACTGGCAGCTTAACCCAAGACTCCTGCTGCCTAGATAACAAAAAACCCCATCTTGTCTAAGTTCATGACAGCAACTGCAGCATATACAGAATTGTTTTCCTTCCTTCTTAGATTTTGTAGCAAATCTCTCCCCTACTAAAGCTTTCACTTGGTTCCTGGATTGTAAAACAGCATGCCTCAGAAGTGGTAAAAAACAGATGAGACCAGCATAAACATGGTGTTCCAGACCTCCAAACCAGGTGCCAGTCCAGATGAAATATAAAGCTGTCCACAGCTAAGCAGAGTTTTCCAAGGAAGGCTGAGACAGATCAAGACCCATCTGCTGGGAGTGGAATGCTGGCTCCTTCCAGCAAGGCTGGGGAGCAAGAAAGAGGTAAACACAGCCCTGGATGCCTGCAGTAGCTGATCAGCACTGGCACACTGCCGAGCCACAGCCTGGACTCTTGGATGGGAAAAAGCAGGGATCAAAGTGAAGAGACAGAGAGAATTCACTGTGATTCACTTTAACGATGTGTTGTCCCAACAGAAAAAGAAAACAACGTAATTTAGATGCTGTCAGGACAAAATGTCACCTTTAAAGAAATGGAGATCTAATTATCAAGATATCATTTGGGAGACCTGGTATAGAACAATTCACAGATGCAGTGAGGAATTAAACCCTTTCAAAGCCATGTAAACATATTTTCCTTTATCTCTAGTACTTACAATTTTCACCTGGGATAAATGCATCAAGCCTAATGATTGAACATTTAAAAACACACTATATAATGCTTTTAGGCTTGGTGTAAAGTGTTATTACATGCTAAGATGCTAAGGACTAGTTTCACCTCAATGTTCTGATTCATTAAACAACTGCACTTGTATGGTACCAGCCTTGAATGATAAGGCATATCTGCAAAATGCAGCAAGACTTTGCAGGATTACACCTATGTGACTAGGATAATTTGAAAGGCACAAGAACTAAGAATCAGAAAGAAGGACCATCAACTTCATATCAGTCTATTACAACAGGATTTGTTCTGTTAAATAACTGAGTTGCTTTTTTAAGCTCTTCCACTTCACTTTTATAGTGGTGAACTCAAGAGCAAAGTAGTTACCAGGAATCACCAAGGTGGTCTGAATTAGAACTGTCTAAAAGCCTCTTCAAATGAGCACGACACTTAGGTTCCAAAAATACATTCTTCATTTTGTACTAAGAAGAAGGTACGATTTGGAAATGTGCTTTCACAATTCACTGAAAAATTGTAAATGGATGACGTTGTTGCAGAAATTTTCACCACCCTAAATTTTTCCCTTTTTTCTGGGCAAATATATTTTGCATATTTGGGCAAGTGTTTGGACAGGCAAACCTGTGCATACTTATCAAGCCAAGTGCCAAACAGTTCTATGGATAATCTTTTGTTAGTTGCTACAAATAAAGGTAATTGTAACCTGGAAAATTACAGTTAATTACAGTTGAGAAAAGCAACTGTGGAACCTGGTTCTGCTAAGTTTAAACCCTCATCTTTCCTCTGGGCCAAATCCCAATATCCTTTTATGCATTCTTTTGTTTCCTCAGACTTCCTTTATCTTCTAGCTTAAATTCAGTGCATACACCATAACAGCTGCTGAGGTGTAGTTATGGGGCATACTGGGAAAGGAGCTCTGAGCTAGCAGTAATTTGCATGTTTCATTAACTAGATAATCAGGACACTTGGGCAAGGTTTTTTTCCCAAGGAAACATTCTTCACCTGGATATGTGCCATCTTTAAACCCAGAAACTTCTTGTGGAAATGGATGTCCCTCCTGAGTCCAGAATGAAAACTTCTGCCTCAAAGCAGACAGCGAGGCGTGTTCTCCTCCCACTTTTGCAGCTTCATCTCATGCCTTCTAATGGAGGCTCCTGCCACAAGCCCCTTCCAAGGTGGAGTTATGTCCACTTCTCCTGCCCTTGTACACGTGGAAGAAATGGTTAATTTACTGAGAGGGCTGCTCTGGCTCAGTGACCATTACATGAACCTACAAATACAATGCTTGGCACGTGGGTTCCAGTCTGAATTGGGTACTTCAGGGATGTGAACACAAATCTCTCACGGTCCAGATGGCAGCACTGGACTTTAGGCTACTGGGGCATGCCCTGTTTCGGGACACTGTACGGACTCCTTCCCCTTTCTAGCAACCAGGAGAGGCTCAGACTCTCCTGCACAACCAGCCCCATGTGCAAGATTTTCCCCTCCCAAATTCAGAGCTAAAGCCCGGGCTAAAGCATTCTTATTCCTGATAAGACAACAGCAGATTAAATAGGATGAACTGATCGGCTGTACTTCTTGTAAAGTTATCCCCAGAGATAAATGTACTATGTTGTTATGGAGGCTGTGGTGGTGTCTGCAGCGTAACTAAGGCTGACAGACTGCTTGCATGTGGGTGGCTGTCTTCTTTCCAGCTGTGACCAGCTGAATTATATCACCTGTCCCACTTGATATATTAGGATATGCCCAAACTCAAGATGCATGTTGCTGCAATAGGGAAATTAATGTCCACCACTGGAGGCAATTAATAATGATTAGGAGCAAACCAGCAGGGTTAAATCTGTGCATTTAACAAAGTATTCATACAGCTTTTTATCCTATACTTCAGCCACCAGGTTCTCTCAAATTTCTGCTCCTCTTTGGGGGGCAGGGGGGCTAGGACAACCTTATGTTAATTAATGTGTAAACTTAGTTGAAATGTCAAAGTTGTTTCAATGAGACATGTTTATTCATTACTCAATTCCAGCTTCAGACCCAGTAGAAGAAACCATCAAACACACCCATGTGGAAGAATCTATAGAAAAAAATGTTAACGTTCATCTCTATGTCCATTTTCATTCAGAACAGCACAGCTCTAAGTATTCACGTTTGAAGTCACTGCATCTCTTTGATTTCTGGACTCTTCAGTTAGTGCACTAAAAAGTGGCAGCAAATTGACACATGGAAAATTCGCAATGCTCAGTTTAGAGCAACTCCTTAATTACCATAGAAAATGGTGAGTGATGGGTTATTAATTTCCCTTTTGTGGCCAAAATGTGATTTCAGGTATGAATATTGGGCATCTAATAGGAATAGGATGCTCTTGCATATTTTAAAACTCCGGATACAGGAAGCCTTGTGGCATTCAGTGCTTTGTGGACCTGTGTAAGAAGCCACTCAGTACTGCCAGCTCTAGGTACACCAAAATTGATGAGGTTTCTAAACACATAAAAATTTCCTCTTTTGCAGTTTTAATAATAGCTAGATTCCTTAATATTCCTGAAATTTAGAGAGTACACATTGGTTCACAACTCTTTTATTCTGCCTTTTGATTTTGGACTGCCTTTTTGACATTTTCCCACCTTCTTTTGAAACTGCAAGGACTTAAATCTTGGTAGGGCAAGCAGGGAGGGAAGGGAGGAAGCTACAAGATAAAGAAGACTGCAAAACTTTAAGAAAAACATGATGATTGCAATAAAGTAGGGAGAGTCTGCAATGGGGTGCATGATGACAAGTAAAGTACTTCATTAACTTCAAAATCTACCTCAAGTCAACTTTATATCTTTGTCATATTAGGCAAGAGTTTTCCCCAACACTGAGGGGCAAAGATCATAGATGTCACCAAACCAATGAGACACCCTTGACAGTCAGGGTGGGGATGGGGATGATGGGGAACTACACATACATAAAAAAATATTCATAGCTACTCACATTTCCCTTGTTATCTGTATCTTTCCAAGTTTCTTATGTGATAAAAAGGACTCTGGAACTACACCTTTTTCATTCCTGTGGACTATGGTTAGGTGATTTGTGGTCTCCCAAATAGTTTGGATTCAGCCAGATACTCTAACTGCAGGCTCAGTATAAATATTATGCAGAAACACTCCTCAAAATAAAAGCTTTACAAGTTCAGTACTGATATGCCTCACAAGTGCTGCAAGTTCATCAGATGTACACCATCCAAATTACATTCTGCATGTGAATGAAAATACAGAAAGTCTTTTGCTACTAGTAGATAAGGAGTCATACATTTGCTCATTTGGAAGTATAAGAAAATATTTTTACTGAAGTTAAAAGTGATGCACTATGCCTTCAGCTACAGCCCAACTGTTGTTAGGAAAGCCCCTTTGAAAGTGTGAAATGTCAGATTTTGGGGGATGTTTTGCATGCTTTGCTTGTTTTCATCGTGGATCAGCACAGCGTGATTTAACTTGCATTCACTCCTGAATACAGAATTGTCAATATTTTCACTTGCTGGGAAAAATCTTCGTTGGTGTCTATGATGAGCCAAAGAAGCTGTACAAAATACATTTCACTGAAAATAATAAAATAGTCAAGAAGGAGAGAGAACCTGTCAGATTACTTGAAACATATCCATTTCTGGCATAGTAATACAGAAACTGAAGTAAAAATAAAAAAGGAGACCAATAGGCCATGCTGAATGCGCCAGGCAGAGACAGCAGAAGTGCTCAGCAGACACGACACTGCTGTCATCAACTTGGCCCAGAAGGAGTATTTGCTATTAGATGTAGACTCCTGCATAAAACATGGTAGTAATGATTACTCTGAACTGGCTCCTTCTTGAGAAGAGGGAATGGCACTGACAAGAAAAATGGAGCTATAAATATTATTTCAAGACCAGGAAGAGAGACCTTGAAGGGATGAGATACTGGCCGAAGATATTTCCTCTCCTATGACAGGGAGGATTGTCATGAAGGTTTCCACATTCAAATTGTTGTTGACTGCAGGGAGAAGTGATGATCTTTAATGACTACAGTGATATTTATTGAAGAAGAAATCTACTCTGTACAGTGTGCCAATTCTGAAGAAAGTAACTGATGACAGACAGGAGACAGGAAAAAAAAAGAGAAATTCAAGGAAAGAAAGACACCTTTCAACTGCATGAAAGGAATTCTTGAAATGCTTCAAGTATTCTACCTAATTATCTGTAAATCTACGTTCCCTTGGTGACACACACGGAAAACCAAACAAGAAATGTTGTATAAATCTTAGCATGGTTCCATAATAATAATGATAATAAAAATAAAAATTAATTTAAAACTTCTGAAGGCCTATTGATCTCAAGATAGACCTGGTTTTTTATAACAGCTATCACCATAAATCCATGGGTTATCTGCTTTGTCCCAAGAATTGTATTCTTCATTTGCTGAATTAGTCTCCAGTATACAAATGAGAGCATAGACAGGCAGCTTTTCTATCTGAAAGTTAATTTTATCTTCCATTATTATTTTGACTTAGTTGACTTTCAGCAATTATTTATGCAGACCTATCTCTCTAACCTAATCAGTTTCAACATATTTTTCTGCAGTACCCAACCTTGGGTGGCAAGAGAAAAGCTATTATTTTAGATGCTGCTTTACTGGACAACAGTAACAAGCGTATAGGGAATAATTGCTTAATCTTGTTGTTGGTTTTAAGATGTGAACTGTAGCAGGTTGGGCTGGACCAAGGAAAGCAGCTGACATCTGCTCACAGATCCTCGGGCCACATTTGCTTGATCTTTCTCTATCACAATGCCTTGATCTAAGAACAAGGAGTGCTGTGTGCAGCTGGAGGATGGAAACACTGTGGTGATTTTACTTTGTTCATTGATCTGAGCACTGCTGTACACAGATCTGAAGGGTTCTGGTGCATTTCACAAATCCCACTGAAATCCACTCTCATTTATTCTCTTATTTGGCTATTTATTGTTACCCTTTTTTCCCCTGTGGGCCTGAACATGACACATGGGTTCACACCAACATTTTTCAAACAGTGTGTCTCTGTAGCTGGGTTCATAAAGAGATGGTCAGCTAGTAGCCTGCTTTTAGATGATTTCTTTTTTTCTAAAAATAAAGTTGTGCCAGATGTTTATTTATAAAGCTGGGAGAACAGACTGAGAGTAATTCCAGTTTCTGCGAGTGGAAATTGGAATGCATTATTACTGGGCACTAAATGTTCGGATGCTTTTCTGAGGTCCTTAAATCTATTTCATTTCCATGTTGACAGAGATATTAGACAGCTGTTGGGAAATCTGTCCCTTCTTTCAGTGCTACAACAAGAAAGCTTTCCATTTAACAGCCAGGGTTCAATAAAGCTCTTTAATGTACTAATCAGTGTTGAGTGAAGTGTAGGAACGTATAAGAAAGAATTCTTTCACTTCAATTTTTGTGTGAAATTTCGTCAGCTTTTCCAGCCTACCAGTGTCACTCCCGGCTGTGTTTGTGATGGCCTGGAGGCTTGAAGCACATTTTCCAGTTGGTTTCCCAAGGGCGGGGATGCAGTGGGTCTGTTGGTGGCAGATGTAGCAAGGTCAGCAAGAGGTTTTGCTTTCTGCAGGCTTTCCAGGATGGAGAGGGAAAGTCTCCCCACTCTGCCCAGGGGGAGGAAAAGGCTATCCGACCTTTTCCCTTCCAGACACGCTTTGGGGTCTGAGCAACTACAGCACAGGTTTTTTTCCCAAAGTGATCTGAGGTCTTGTGCTTTTCCTTGGCGTGAACAGCATCCTAGAAGAGATTGCCTTGTGGCCATCTCCTAGCTCACTTGCAATCAGGCGACATCACTATGGAAACCACTTGCATGGAAGAATAACATTAGGGAAGGCAGTCTGTGTTGTTAGCTCTCTTTAATGCAATATGTATCTTAGTCTTTTCTCCCAAAAGTGGAATTAGTGTCTGGCTCTGTTCTTTATGGGAGCTCTTCCATCCCAGCTGTTTTGCTTCCCCACTTCCCCAGGCCATTCTTTCCTGACACCTGATTTTTCTTTCTTGTTGGTGTGCTCTCTGAGAGCATTGCTCCCTGGGCATTTTACACTGCCAGCTCTGCTCTCCCTATCTGCTCCTACTCCTCTCCAGCTTGCAAGCTGTGCTGACAAGATCCAGGCACATGGATGGCTTTGACCTTAAAAAAAGCAGCTCTCCTCTCCTTTTCTTCTTCTTATGGCAGAGGAGGATGAGCAAGTGGGGAATCTCAGTGATGTCTTCCATCTTCTTCCAACTGCTTCATTGCGATTTCTAGGTCATCTGAAGAAAACAGTGTCCAGGTGACTGTCAGAGTTGCTGCAGAGAAGGATCTGGCTTCATCTGAGCTTTGAGGCCAGCTTTTTGCAGGGAACTGTGGCCCAGAGGCATATGCAGTTCCTGCCTTCCAGAGTACAGAGCTGCTGTAGGGAAGTGTTACCGCAGGTGGACACCTGTCTGTCACAGGACATGGCTGACATTGTTTCCTGTTCTCATGTAACTCTCTGTTCTCATGTAACGTTCAGCATGCCAGTGCTTAAGAGGTGGGGATTTTCTCTCTCTTCATTTACCAGTCGATGCTTAAGTTTTTTGGTTTTTTCACATTCCTCATATAAGAGGTTCTTTAAAGGTAGAGCTTTTTACACTGCTCAGTGTCTTTCTTCAGATATGATATTACAGTTAACACTGCAGCCCCCTTGCTTTCCTGGAAAACAAGCAATGATTCAGAAATACATGGCTGAAAAAATGCATCAGTGGTGGTGACTACTGAGAAGTAGAGGACTGACTGACTGACTGAGTGGGTGCCCTCCCAATCTTCAGGCCTCAGCAATCCATGACAAAAATCCAAGCCTCCATAAAGCTCTGTGTCCCTGGTTAGTTCTTTGTAAAGTATATATAATTCCTTTTTCTTAAGAAAGGAATAACAGGGTGTACATCTCCAGGCTCCATGTGTGCTGGCCTGTAAATCAGTGTGAAGTACTGCTGTAACTGCTAAATGTTAAATGCTGTCTTTTTTTTAGCAGGTGATTTCATAAGTTCAAACAGAACTTATAAAGGTATTTTATAATCATTTTCCAAAGGAGTGTTTGGCCCTCATAATGCTTATCTAAACCAGCATACAAGAAGAAAGAAATATTTTCTGCTGGTCTAGGCAATAAGCACATGAGCATTTTGGCATGAGTCTAAATGCTTTGCAATTGTTTGCTATTAAAGTTTTAAAATTGATTTTCCAATAGCTTTAAATACTTGGGTAAAACCTTATAATAGGTTGGGCGATCATTTTAGCTTTTATAACATAATGTGAATTCAGACACATGGTTATGCTAAAATCTTTCCCACTTGCATACCTCTTACACAGATTACAAAGAGAATGTGTTATAGACAATAAAATCTAGGGGGGGGAGACTTGTCATCCCTTTTCTCTAATGCCATTAAGCACAGAGACAGTGACGCTGGCCATTGCTTTGTAAAGGAAAAACAACAAGTTTACAGTTCCTCATTTCCCATGGCAAACAGATTGCTTATTTTAATTTTGAAAATAAAACGATGGAGGCGATGTGGGTCTGTAAATAAGAGTGTGCATCTCAATTTTCTGCAAATGCTTAAGTGGTTTACATCTGTTTCCTCCCAGTTGTATTTCTCAAACATGAATTTCCATTTTAAAAAGAGTCATAAAATCACTACTGTTTCTCTGTGGATCTATTAGCAATAAAATAGCCTACAGAGGTTTGCACAGCCATGGAAAATGTACAGTGATAATAGGCTGTCCTGCTGTTACATGGCTTATGCAAACTTTACATTTATCACTGCAGAACCATCTATCCGCAGGGTTGGAGTACAGCAAACAACTGAATAAAAAAGACCAAAAGAAGGAAGATGATACAGGAAGCTCTATATACACATCATTAATCAGACATGATGAATTCCCAAACTTGAATATATGTTTTCTCAGAGCCAACCAAGAGAAAAAAAATGCTGATCACAACATGAAATGTAAAACTTTACATAAAATTAATCTCCTGCAAACTCATACTGCACTAAAGGACAGAGAGACAAAGAGAAGGGGGGGGGCACTTATTTTCATATCTGTCTGTTAACTTTCATTTTCAGCATTCCTGCTATCCAAAGACTAACACCTCATGGAAAGCAAATCTTGCAGGCTGATAGTGGAGCCACTCAGCAATTAGTGCAGGTCAAAGCATCAGGAGTGTGAAAAGGCAAGAGCTGCATCCAGGCTCAGGAGGATCTCTAAGCCATCCACCTCAGAGTGAGCAGATCAGAACACCACTTTCCATTAGCTTGCCATGAAGCCAGTGCTGTCCCAGTTTGACATCTGCAGCAGAATTGGGATTTACAGCCAGTTTCACTTCAGCAGAAGGTGGCCCCTGGTCACCTAAGTTCAAAAAAAGGCTAGCAGTGGCAACATCAGAATTATAGGTAGGGATTTTCAGAGATTTGCCACCAGAGAACAGAAGCTTCACACTCTTCTCATTTCTGCATGGCCCTGGGTAGGCTGCAGCTGGAAGCCCTTGGTAATCCCTGGCATCCTGTCCATTTGCTAGCTGAGCCTCCAATGGTCACCAAGGAGGGTGGCTGGGGAATCAAGTCCACTGTTTTCCAGTTTGTGACTTGTTAGCATCTTCCACGGGAACAGTGGGCTGCAGCTCCTGCAGGAGAAGAATACATAGATTAATCTCTCGCCAGAAAGCCTCACTGGGCTGTTCCTTGTTTGCTTCAGTCTAAAATAAATATTTATCAGGATGAAAGCACCTGGCTGTTCTTTATAGATGGCAGAAAGCAACAGTAATATTATTGGATGCTTATTAGCTAAAGGGTAATTGCAATCAGAGAAGGAAAAGGGGAAGAGGGGACAAATAAAAGGGGAAGAAATGTGGTTTCTAGAGGAGTCAGGAAGACTGGTGAGAAATAAAGCCACTCCCCACTTGGATGGATTCCTGCCATTATATGAGCTGCTATCTTCACAGCATGAAAGTCGGAAAAGCACCCAGTCCAGGCACACAACATTAATCTGGTTGCCTAAACAGAGTAAAAAGGGGAATGAAGAGAAATGATTCTTCAAGAGAAACACAAGATATATATGAGCTCAGAAAGAGCAGTGACGGTTTGTACATTACTTTGGAGTCAAAAGCAAATTGACAAAAGTTTCTTTTCAAAGGTCTGTGTGCTAGCTTTCGCATAACTGCATCATCTTTTTCTTTCACTGGAGATCTCATGAGAAAAATGACAGCTTTTCTGGTTTGTAAATGGCATAGTGGAAAACATGGAACAGATCCATTGGTGTGGAATCATAGTTTCATAACAATACCTCTGTGGATAAATCTGGTACTATGAGACCTTTTTAGTGGATTGGAGGTTTTAGCTGAATGTAAGCATGGTTAGAAATTTCAGTTTTGTGATCCGGAGCTTGGCTGTTCACTCTTTTAGGAGAGATGAGTAAGTCTCAGTAATAATAAAATACTTCCATATTTCAAGACCAGCAAAACATCCTCAATCAAAAAATTCCATCACACTGTAGGAAGCTACTTTTCTCTGTCCTGTCAGATGATACACTGGCATTTTTGTGTGACTTTAAATGTCTCAAAAATTTGTTTCTTCAGCTAGCTCTTCTGTTGGGGTCAATGCACAGTATGGTAGCTTCATTATTTCTGGGTATAATTATTGCCCAATGGTTTTTAGAGGCAGAGTTACTAAGTGCTACAGTGTTATGTCAGTCCTGACAGTCTGCAGTCCTCCAGTCTCTTCCTGGAGATGACCCTCCTAGGAGGTTAGTTTTGTTCTGGTGAAGAAGCTTTGACACTTGGCATCTTTTTTAAGATTGATAACCAAAAAAAGGAAGTATTCTGGAAGACCTAAAGACCTAAATAGCAAAGCAGCAACTGATATATTGAGTCAAGAAAAAAGTGGTTCCATGACATCTGTCATCAGAGCACCAACACATGTACAGGACAGTGTCGTTACTTAGTACCTGGCAGTTTTCCATCTTTAACAGAATAATGAGCAAGAGTTTAGCAAACACTTCAGGGAGCACAGGAGCTCAGCAAACACTTGGGGAGCTTTTCAGGTGAAAAAACAGGGTTGTGGTCTTGGGCAACGGAATTTTTACCACTGACTGGCTTAAGATTCCATACTTGACTCTCATTAAGGCTCACATATTTTGTTAACATGACTGTTAGAGTTAAATTCCAATTCAGTTTTCTGTAATAACCCCTTTCCTATCTAACAACCCTCCAGAGTTTCAGCCAGCTGAAAGACAGCACTGTTCCCATTTCGAGCTTTTCTGTGCATGGAGGAAGATCTGCACAGCTCAGTCCAGAGGTGGCTGCAGCTCACATGTGGGCAAAATGATTCACAGGATGCCAAGGCTGCTGATTTCTTGGTGGGGAAGAGACACTGTGCAGGAGAGCCCATGGGTACCAGCAAGTGGCAGAAAGAAGGGGAGAGATTGGCTATAGGAAACCCTAGTTCAAGACAATTGGCTTGCTTTTCTTTGTAGTCTGAAAGGATGATCTCATGCTCCAAAGGGAACAGAAAGAGGGCCAAGATAAAAGATAGATATCTAGAGTCAGAATGAATGGAAATTTGAATTTTGGAAAACAGAGGAAGTGTGCACACTATCTGTGGCTGAGACTGAGGGCTGCAGATTCACCCATGTGAAGAGAATTTCATCCAAAGAATGCCATGATTGTTTTAACTTGACTGGAGCTGTGCTGCTGACTTTAGTCCTCCCAAAACCCATGTCAGCCCTCAGCAGGGCAGTTCATGTCCTGAGCCCAGGAGACCCAGGTAAAGACCTGCCAGAGCTCTTGAGATGGGCCTGGCTGCAGAAGGGCCCATGGAGAGTGACCCTCCACCACAGCAGTGAGAAGGAGCTGGTGGGTGCAAATGGCACATGAAGGATCATCACTCACAGATGTGAGATATACAACAGGTGGCCAGGTCCTGAAATTAATTTCAAAATAGCATCTTTTTTTCCTTGTTTTCAGTTGTTCCAGCTTTCAGGCTCATGAAGGCAAGACTGGCAGCCTGATTTGTTCCTCAAATATGGTTTTTAAGGCCATCTCATAGCAAATCTTTGAAAGGCCTGCAGAAGAGAGGAAAATCCTGGCAAAGGCATCTCCTTAAGAGTAATTTCAAACAGTGAAAATATCTTACTGCTACTCAACCTAGTTAAAACCCCAAAACTCAATGAACTCCTGCAGCTCCTACTGACAGCAGCTCCATAACATCATCACTGATATGAACCTTAGCACAACACTCTCTCTGTTGATGGCACTCCATAAATAATGTTCCTACTCATTACTGAAACCTGAAAAAACTGCAAGGAGAGAAATGTCATGTGCCTGAATATAACGATATTACCCATCTGAAAGCTAATGCTCCCATTTTTTTTCCTCATACTGCACAGTATATTGAAAAGACCCAGTATATACGGTAAGTGAGGATACCTATAATTTCTTTTCTCCAGGAATTTTCACAGTTTCTAGACTTATTGAATGCCATAGAGGGAAGGAACAAGTTTAAAAAACAATTAGTAGGACATGTGGTGCTCATTCTTGGCTGAAACTGCACATTCTCATCTGCCTGAAAATACTCAGCAGTCGTTCATGAAAAATGTTTTTGAACTAATGAGCTATATTTGCATTCCCCTTAGAAAGGATTCAGAATTTTTCATCTACACTGCACCATGAAAAATGGATGTGTTTTTCACAGAGGTAATTTGAACATAAACCACCGCATCAATGGGAAGACAACCTTTGCAGAAACTTTTTAACTTAGCACATTCCATTTGTTTTCACTGGGGAAGGTCAAATTATGTGAGAGATGTAAATTTCATGCACAAACCTAGGTGCTGATGAGATTTGTTTTTGTAGATAATCTGCAGCAGAGAAATTTTTCATAATGTCACCACAAAATAAATTAAAATGTTCATCTTCATATGGCTGGTTCCATTGCATTAAAATAAATGTTGCAAGCTCATTTAATTAGTATAGTTAGGAATGTCTCTTCCCTGCTTCACTGACTCTCCAAATCACAAGTTAATTTGTCAAAATCAGACCATTGTTTTTCCTTCATTCTTCATTACTGAAAAGACAGCCCCATTTAAATAAATGTTTATGCTACAGAGAGCAGAGCAGTGAACAACCCCAAATATTTTTCTAAGCACATGTTGGAAAAGTTTGGACTGCAAAGAGCCAGAGAGTGCGTGTGTGTGCGTGTGTGCATGTGTGTGTGTTGTTATTGGATATTTGACTGGCTGGAAAGGTACAAAATTGAGCAGTCTGCTGTAACTGATGATGTAGTGCACACCATCTCTCATGCCAGCGGCTACATGCACTTGGAAGCAGTTTTCCTCTATGTTTTCAAAGACAAATGATGACAAAAGATACAATCTCTATAAATTACCCTAATCAAATCATTCTCTTCAAGAACTCTTGGTTAATCAATTAGTCAGTGCTCGCAGTTCTTATGAATATCACTTCAGAGCCTCCCATAGCGTTGTTCTCCTCCAACAGCAAATATTTAGAGCATTTTATTAAAGAAAAAGAAATAAAAACAAAACCCAACAAATAAAAACATCAGCTTACATAGCAAATAGGCAGAGAACTTCTGCAACCATATGGGGTCCATTAACATCAAGTGAACTTTACAGGTACGGCTGAGGTAGCAGTTACTTTGTTTGATCGGCTTAGTTATTATTTATCCCAGGGTCTTTTTTTGGAGGTCACCTGCTGCAAATGAATGGAAAAGGCCAGCAGACCATCATCTGAGCCCCATACTAACGCTTTTTTACACTGTTTGCCTCAGGCACTGCTTCTGCAGCATATACTGCAGTGCTATTCTTTAGCCTTCTCCAAAACACTTTCAACCTCCACACAAGAGATTTTACATCTCAGCACTATATTCCTCCTGACTGAGAGGATGCAAAACAATAGAAGACTCCTCTGATTTTCTTTATCAGCAGGTTTTTGGCTTTATCTGGCATTGGGTCCAGGATTTTCTGCTTTGGAATAGGGATTCTTGCTGTTGATCTGTCTTGTCCAACTTCTTGGTGTGAGTTGTCTGGAAAAGGGCAAATCCTGACTCTCCCCACTAAGTTTCTTGGCTTGGCAGCATTTTAAAATGTCATTCAAAATCTGTATCTAATGTGAGTTTTATGATACTGCGAGGGAGAATCAAACCTATTTTCATTTTCAAGACCTTCTAAATGAACCTTGTTTCATTAATAAATCATGTCATTAACAGGGAAATGTAATTGCAGTGATACTCCATGAATTCACAGTAAAAGCATACTATATATTAGTGGTTGGCATATTGACTTCCAGACATAGGAACTCATGTGAACTGTGAAAAATTGACATGTATAACTGTTAGGAAAACCCTTCACCAAAGCAGCTGAAGAAAGTGATATATTGAGACCACTTGTTCAAAGCAAGCCAGGACCTGGGCTGCCTCTTTTAAGGAACACCAGAGATTCCATTTTCTTACATGACCTCTACTTCACCTTCCTATTTCCATTTGTAGCAGACATAAGCATCCCAGAATAGGAAGAGCAGCTGTCGCTAGGAGCTTTGGGTAGCCCAGGTTTCTTCAGGCCACAGGTCACATCCCAAGGCTGGATTAGCTGTACAGCAGGACAGCTCTGCCACATATCTGAGGAGGGAAGAGGGTTCTGTCATGCCCCAGGGCTGGGGCATCTCTCTTCCCATAATGGCCTTCCCTCTTTTTAGGCAGACTGGAGATCTTACTAGGAGCAGAATGGTGCCTGTAGCCAGTCTGTCACTTTACTGAAGTGCTGTTCTGCTGGTTGCATCCCTTTCCCACTAGCTCCACAGAAATCCCCATGTGTATCCAACAATCCAAGTGACCCCTAAAATCTCATACACATTGCCAACAAGGGACTGTGAAGGAGGAAGGAAGGAAGGAAGGAAGGAAGGAAGGAAGGAAGGAAGGAAGGAAGGAAGGAAGGAAGGAAGGAAGGAAGGAAGGAAGGAAGGAAGGAAGAAAGAAAGAAAGAAAGAAAGAAAGAAAGAAAGAAAGAAAGAAAGAAAGAAAGAAAGAAAGAAAGAAAGAAAGAAAGAAAGAAAGAAAGAAAGAAAGAAAAACTAACAATTCCCAGCTTTAGGGCGGGTTGTTGTCCATGAAATCACTTGACTGTTGAGGTTAGACAGAGGGGAAGACAAAAAGCTATTTTAGCAATTTGCCCCAGTTCTCACACACCCATACATCCATGGCATCTGGAGTAGGGGCCTTACATTTTCCCCTAGCCATGTGGAGAGCCACTGAGGATGATGAATCATTGACAGGAGGCACAGATGTGCCTTGGGATCCTCCTGCTCCACCACTAGTAGCCCAAGGAGAAGTTGACAAGAAGTGTCCAGGTGGAGAAGACAAATGCCTCCATGCCCTCCTTGGACCAGCTGAAGGCCATTTCCATTTTTAAGCCTTTGATGTTGGAATCAAGAGATACATGAATCAGGTTACATCATCCAAAAAAACCCCCAAAAATCCAAAATAGAACTCTCCAGAATTAATCCTGTAGACTGAAGAAGAAAATGTGAACTGAGTTCATCTTAAAAACTGAGAAACCAAAAGACAAAGTTAAACATTTCATTTCTAGCAGCCATTTTTAGCAGTGATGCTACCTTGTCTTGCTGCAACAAGAATCATGGCTGGAAAAAGGGGGAGGCAACTTCCACCCACAGACCAGGTCTGTGAGGCTGGACCTGAGTCTGTTTAGGGTAAATGAAATAAAAGTTGGCTGTAATAAGACTCTTCACAGGGGAAGAAGCACTCACATGCTCATATCCAAAATCTCTTGTGCTTTTCCACCCACCCTGAATTTACAGATGGCGTTTGCTCAACAGAAAGAAATTAGGAAGCATCTTCAATGAGGCAAACTAATCTGCTCCCCCCTTCTTCCCTTGGAAAGGAGCAAGCCAGAGAGCTTTTGAAGGTTATGCTTCAGTGAATCAGATTGTGTCAGAAACTCCAACAAGACCTTTCTGAAGAGCAAAAAGTTCCATGACTCTTCTTTGTTGTCAATGCCTTCAGGACTAAGCTATGCAAACAGATGCTGTATCACCATCCACAGACAGTGCAAGAGATGCAGTGGTCTCCTAGACAGACTTGTCCAATAAAAAAATGACAGGAGGGAACACAAAGTATAACCCTGTGCTGCAGAAAACCATCTTGTCTTTTAAGAGCCTATATATGGTGATAACTCTCTTCTTGCTGTTATAAAAGTTCTCAAAACAATCCAATAACAATTTATCATGTTCATAAATGTTACAGATCAGAGAGGAGCAAGAAGGGTGTTTTTCCAGTGTTTTTAAGATTTTTTCGGAGGCATTGGCAATACTTCTCCTTGACATAAAGGTGTCTGTGTCCCAAGGACTGATGGTACCATTCTGATCAGTGATTTTCTCTCTCTCCCCTTTTCAAGTTGCCTCTGGAGATAATGGTCTTTGAATATTTTCAAAGTGGAGAAATATACACCAGAATGGTGTGTAGCTCACAAACTTTCACGAAAAAATTCATCAAGAGGACATTTGCAGGGAGATTTGTGCAGGACTGTGAACAGGTGTGATAAGACTACAGCTTAGGTCACACTAACATTTATACTGGGCATTTATACTTATAGCAGCCTCTACCTACAGAGATGTTGCAAAATTCTCTGAGTCTGACTTTTTGCTATTGTTCATTATGCCAAAAGTTGCTCCTGCCACTATATTCCCTTTTATTTGCTACTTGGGAGTCGTCTCTGTTTGTGGAAAGCAGTGCTTGGTACCAAACACTACCTCGAGAAGAAAGACAAGGCTGTACAAAAGGATATTAGCAAACTGCTTCACTAAGAAAACCTGAGTTAAGCTCCCAGTAATGAATAAATTTATTAGGTAGACAGTAAAAAGTACTGGAGAGTTAAAAATAAATTCTGAGTTATTTAAACTTAATTTATGAGCAGGAAAATAAGCCCTCTCTTCTACTATTAATGTTTTTTATCTGGGCCATCAAATGTCACACCCTACTGATTTTGGATGTAAGGTCACTGGAAACAACATATCAGTGGTGTCAGCAATACAAATCAACTTAAATTCCCCTAAAAATAAAAATGTCAGGAGTAAAATAATAGGCAATAGTTATTTCATGGTATGAAAGGCTTGTAATATATCAAGAGTTCACCTTCTTCTATCTTTACAATATATCACTTTGAACGTTAAGTATACCTCCATTTCATATATTTTAAATATAGATAGTGTATCTAGCTAAAACAATACTCTCGGAGAAAAGTGCACCAAAATTATTGTTTAGGTTTGCGTCCACTTTTTGAAATGTCTCCTAATTTATAGCAAATGATGAAGCAATAGCCCTGTCTATAAAAGACAGTGCAGCACACCAGCTGATGGTTTCTAAGAACATATTTCTGTGTTAAAGGAATATGAAAATAAAAAATTGATCTGGCCTGATGATTTCAGCAAGAGGTAAAAGAAGGGGTGGCCCTTCACTCTGGCTGACCCTACATTTAGCCCATGAAGACAAGACCCCAGCTAAACCCAGCATTGCAGGAAGCAGTTACAAATGCCACTAGGAAGGCAATAAGCAGCACATATTTGTGAAAATGCCTCCTTTGAAGTTTCTGTGTAGATGAACACATCTGTGTCTGTTAAATTGTCTTTAGTACAAGTGGGGATTTCCTCAGGCCATTTGTGACTGTTATTAAATGGCTACCAGAAAACAGGTTACTAATTTGGCTTGGATCACCATGCTGAATTATAACTAAACACACTGAATGTCACACTGCTCTGCATGTGGCACTCACACAGAGAATCAGGTGCTATAAACCCATGTTATACGGACGTAGCAACGTGTGTGAATCTGCACACTCAGTTCAGATGTAGTTGGGTTTGTGATTAACAGCCTGCCAGTGCCTGGACGTTTTGTGTTTACATATAATGAGGAAGAGGATGGGGACAGACTAGGTCAGTGCTGTCCCATCACTTCCTGCTAACATACCTGGCTCCCCATCCATGGAGTTTCCAGGACTGCAAACCTCTCAGAGTTCTTTTAGGATTCAAGTCCTTGGTCCAGTGACCCTCATAAGTGCAGGAGCCTGGTGCCCTGGAGCCCTGGTGCCCATCCCCAGCACCACGTCTTTCGATGCTCACCTGTTGCTACCCAATGGGCAGAGAGAGCATTCTCTTCCCCAGAGCAGGGCTATAGGGTGACTTATCCAGCCTCTCCTTGTTTTTGTCAATCTTGAGACTCTGCTTCATTCTTCCCCCTCTGACAGGTCCTTTGCCTGATTCATGTGTGCCACTTCCATTTAATCCTGACTTTAGAAAAGAGGAAGTGCCTCCACTGACAGAACATGGCTGCAGAATTTTGGGTCTCTGTTGCGCCCAGTCTGGCAGAGATGGGAAGCAGCCCTACCACAAGCTGTCCTGTGGTAGTGCACAGACATTTTGCGTGGCTTTTAAATAATTTGGTATCAGCCAGAATCCAAAACTTTTTCCTGACATCACTCTTTGTAAGTTTAGGTGATGTTTGTAGCAGGTGTATGATGGAGTTATCTGTGTTGCTGAGGTGACAGTCAGGATGGCAAAGAAAGGGGACAAGAAAAAGTTGTTGTTACAAGACACGATAAAATGAAATCCTTTTAAGATGGGATGAACATCTGAAGATGAGGCAGAAATGCGCTTAAAAACTTCCATTTTGAAATGGGAAAGAAACCTCATAGGCCTGTGGGAAGGTAAGGTACTTACATAATGGTTCAGTGGAAAAAACCCACACTGCAATTAGTATAAACACTTCTTGTAAAAAGAACTATGACAGTTGTTATAAAACATTTTTGAGAGATTCTGCTAGTGTGTCTCATAAAGTTTCCTTAGGGTCCTTTCCCAAACAGGGCAGCACACTCAACCATCACGTCCTTATAATAGCACTCCACTTTTTGTTCATGTTAAAGTTGTGGGTGCCCAATTCATGCCCAGTATGCAGATGTGTTGGTGGTGAAACATGAGGTGACAGCTCAGATAAGGTGAAACCTGATAAGTTAAAGCATACCTACCAATCCCCATATATGCTGTTCTTGCAGGACTGATACATCACCACATCACTGCACAAGCCCAAAGGTATGTCACCTGGAAATGCTGGGAAAGGGGCATGCAGCCTTGAAGGTGGCAAAGATGCCAGCAGGAAGGTGACAGTTCATTTCTGCTGTAGATGAAGCCTATGAACCAGATCCTGCAATACTTTCGTGAGAGAGTTTGGAAGTGATAAGAGAACTGCTTTCCTGCCTATGTTTTGTGAGAAATATGTGATTCCCAGATACGTGATTCCTGGGCAGCAGTTTTCTTATTCCTGCTAGCATTTTTCCATTCTATTGATTCAGCAGTTTTGTCAGACAAGAGATCTTGGGTTTCATGGGATTGGCACATTCTAACTTGAACCAATAAGGTGTAGTCCCAAAAAGAGAGATCCTGAAAACACTTTAAATTTTTTATCATTCATGCCACACAAGAATCAAGATACTGACTTTGGTGAACTGTGCATATCATCCTTTTCATTCTCTGTAGCGCTGCCAAAATATTGTCCTCAGCATGGAAAAAGTGAAATATATCTGATGAACATTATTTCGTTATATCAGGAACTCTTTACTGTTCTTGTTATGATGGACTTTTCCAGTTCTGACTTGGATTCTGGTTCTGCCTCTCTCCTGCATTAACCTGCTGTGATCTCATCAGGAAAGTTGATCCATGAAGCTGAAGTTACTGTGAATGTTACTTAACCTAATAGCTGGTCTGACAAGTTTTTATATGTCTTTTAATATTTTCTCTCCAGTTGTGTTTTCATTCACACTGTGCTAATAACAGCTGAGTAGCAGCAGCCATAGAGATAGGAATGAAACCTGTATTTTCCTTCTCTGCAGCATACAAACATATTTAAACTCCAGAGGAAACTGTGAGACAGTCTTGTTTACTCTGCTCGACCTGCAAACAAATCCTTTCCCCATACTTTTAGCTGTAAGACATTTGAAAATCTATTTATGGCACAAAACCTGAGGTTACCCACGCTGGGAGAAGAAATCTTTTATTTATCTGCAGTAGGTTCAAGAGCAGTGCAGTTAGACAAGGTTCATGCTGCTCCACAAATACCTATCAGCCTTGACCTGCAGAAACCAATCATGGGCTTATTGTGTTGTTTGTGTGATACAAACCCAGTGCCTCCTCCCTGTAGAAAGTAAACTGAGATGACTCAACTGACTTCACTTGGTAATTCTCTCAGCAATCTGATCAAAATGATTAATGGTCATTCTGGCCAATGTTGGATTTAATTCAAGGTCACTGAAAAAAAAAGATAAAAGGTCACTTTGCTGACCAGCCTCTATTTATCTATGGATTTTTGTTATTAAAGGAATTAATCTGATAGGGCTTCCATACACAGCACATTAATTATTTATACATTTGATACAAAATTACTTCATACAAAGATTAAGAATGAGTCTTAAATTGCTGACGTGGGGCACAGAGATTTAGTCCTATGATGAGCCTCATCTAGATCAACACAGCTGAATCCCAGTTTAAAAATGTGCGTTTAAATGAACACTGAACCTGCTACTATATACAGCCAGACCAGCTTACACCAAGTCTTGCATGTACTGGGCAAACTGAAGTCCAAAAATAAATCTTGCCTTGAGAAAACACTTAGCTTTTGCGACATATTTATTGGAGTATCTGTTTTCAGGAAGGCTTCACCCACCGTCCTTCATTCTGAGATTTCAAGTGACAGATATTTGAAACAAATACTGATACAGCAATTTTATTCAGTCTCTGGAAGTTTGAGAGAAATATTCTCAGCCTTAAGGCACTGAATTTCAGTCAGAAGTAATTTCTAATGTTGCTTCGTCCTATTACTTGTAAATTCAATATAATTAGAGGCATATTCAGTTCATTACCAACTTGAACTATTGTCCAGGTTTTTTCAGTCTGTCACTTTTTCAAAGCACTTTATTAAAAAGTTGTTTTGCTGTCAAGTGTTTTAAAGGGAAATAATATCTCACAACTAATCATTTATTAAGATAATGCAACCACACAATGCAGAAAAACTACAACGTAACCTCACTAGAAACAGATGGAGAGTGAGAAATAACCTTTTCTTGGTTGCACATTAATATTTTGAACTAACACTTGAAATACGTATTAGCTGCATTTTCATCCCAGGAGTGATAAATACAACATTAGACTGGAAAACAATTATTTTTCTTGCTTTTGGGCATACAGTACCTTATTACCTAGACTCACTATTGTTTCAAGTAATGCCTTCTGAATTTTCACGTTTTTCACTTCTCATAAAAGCCTATAATGAGAGACAGGAAACCTGAGCAAAATGTGAAAATTATTTCACTGTATTACTGTTATTTTATTCTTTTCTTTCTGCTGCCTCATTAGGCCAATTCTCAGAAATGACACAGCAGAGACCAGAGGTTCCCATTTTTAGTGTTTGATGATGGGCAAGAACAATATTTTAAAACTGCAGACAGTGCCTGCCCGATACAACGTCCTTTGATGTTGAGGGGAGATTCTACATGGATTAGGGAGAAAAGAAACATTCATGTATTTGTCATGGGATCCTACAATGCCCACAGTAGGAACCACGCTTGGAACCTGTATCTCCTGTGTCACAGGGCAAACGTTTCAGCAGCATGCCTTATCTAAAGGCATCTCTGCTTTGCCTGGGGTTGTAGCAGGTTAGGTGCTGGGACACCACTGACAGGACTGTGCTCATTGTTTGGCACAGCCATGCCCCAGGTGCATTCGCCTTGCTGAAAAAAAAATGAGTGGGGATTGTCAATAAATCTCCAAAAGGAATGTTACAAACATCCTGACTTATATTTACAGCTCCTAAGGGATGAGTATGAAATGCAAAGAGAGTTCTGCGAAGGGTTTAGGTATGTAAGGGCAAAAGTATCCCCAAAGCTGATAGTTGGACCTTGGTGCAAGTTTTGAGTGGAAGTAGTACTGTTCCTACCAAGTCCTGCTGAATTTGTGCAAGCATCACAACAGCTTCAATCTGGAAACCCAAAGAGAGGAGAACCTCTCCGAGTTGTTCTGCAGTATAGCTGCACACTTAATAGCACAGCAGCAGTTAAGAAAACTGGACCTTGGGGCACTCTTGCAGACCCTCAGGTTTCCTAGCACATCTCTCAGCAGTGAGAGCCTAGCAGCAGCTCATTCCTGCTCACTGTCTGGGGGATTTGTGAGCTGTTAGTGCAGGTCAACAAGAGCAAAAAATTAGTCTTCCAGTAAACAACGATAAAGGCAAAGTCTCTGAAGTGCACTCTCAGAAATAGACAGTCTCCTAGACAGTCTTTAACAGTATTAAATGACTATATAGTTATTATTTATTCATTTCACTCTTCTTACAGGCAACATCCCTCAAAAATAAGTATTCACCTATCTATATGTGTATGAAAGCTTTTTGTCTTTATTGCTTTTCATATGCTTTGTCCTTTGCTAATTTTCTTTACCATCATACTTTTTTCCAATCCAGGCTGGCGCTCTGGAGAGCTGAGATAAGAATGGCAAAATTTGGTAACAAAGGAATGAAAACACAAAGCCTGAAGAGATGTGAACACAAGGATGCTGCTCCTGACCTGCTCTGATGGTACATTTTGGACAAACAGTAGCATACAGAGGACTTGTACTGAAGATTCAAGAGTTTTCAGATGTCCTTAGCTGCTGAAAACTCACTGCCTTTTCACTAGTTTTTCCTGTTTAGTATTTTATAGGCATGTTAATATCCAGAAGACATTTACATGACTTTCAGTCTAAAATAGGGATTTCAAGCAAGTTCTTAGTGGTCCCTGTCTCTGTTGGGCTTGTTGGGGTGGGGAACCAGTGTTTGCAACACCTAGGGGCTCATAAATCCAGATTATTTCCAGATAATTAACCAGATATTTCACTTGGCCTCTGCAACTTCCTTAAAAGCCTTCCTGCAGTGGTGAAACACAGTGACCCACAGGTGGGAATCTTGAGTTCTTGTTGCCCTCAGCATGTCTCACCCATCCAGGGAGAACAGCAGTCTGCCAATCAAGCAATCCAGCACTTTGCTCAGACTCAGGCATGCTCCTGAGAGGACTAAAAGGGTTGACAGGACAGTGCTAAAGGCATTTCTGCAAGAGTAGTTACTACTCGGGTCTTTTGGAAACCACAGCACACAGATAAATCAATCACAGACTAACCACAGCTGGCAGTAGATACATTCACACCTCATGAATGCAAGTGAATTGTCTTCTTGTTTTGTAATTCAGTTGTTTAGTCCCAAAATCAGTTTGCCAGTTTGAATCAGAGCGGATTTCTGTATCTCAGCACTGCATGTCACAGCTCAAGTGAAACAAATGCTCCAGTCTTCTTTGAACTTTGGAGTATTTTGACCTTCAGAACTTGTACCATGAATTTTTCAATTAACTAGCTCATAATTAAATCAACTGATTAAATAAAGAAGTTTTAGTTGATAAAGTACCGCTATGCATTCAGATGGCACAGGAGTTTTAATGATATGTAGATTGTCCCTAAGAACAGCTCAGAAAGAGAATCCATCCTCCTACACAGCTTCATGACTCCCTTCTGACCACGCAGCCCCCTCACTGCCCAGGCAGCCCACGAAAATGAGGCACAGCAGCCCTGGAGACAAGGATTCAAGGCACTTTGTCTCTGCCCTTGACTCCACAGTCCTGCTGGCCATGTTATTTCTGACACAAGCCGGGATGTCATTGTCCTTCTGGGCACCAGGGCAGATGTTCAGCTGCTGTCAGCCAGCACCCCCAGGCCCTTTTCCATCAGGGCCCTTTGCAGCCACTCTTCCCCAGCCCAGAACTGCACAGGGCAGTTGTGACCCAGCTGCAGGGCCCAGCACTTAGATGCCCTCTCCTGTTTTTTGATTTGCCTTTTGAGCAAGAGATGCTGGTTTCTGTGTAAGTAGACAGCTTGCCTAAAATATTACAATTCCCATTAATTTCTCCCTTTAACCTCCAGAGTTCTCAGTCTTGGACTGCCACTGGACCCAGATACCAAGAGACATAGGGTGGGAATTTTCCATGTGATTATTGGAAGTATCACAAGACCAGGCCACCCCAGCATTCCATTGCATATGAGCTTCCCCTGGATTGGGATCACTAGCAGAGTGCACTGGGAAAAGCTACTTGACGTAGAGGTGTCATTTGATGTATCCTTTCCCATCCATTAAAGGTCAGCGCCACGAAAAATGCAACAGCAGAAAACATATTCTTGGAGGATTTTTCTAAAAGCTCTTGAGGCCAGATCCTCAATGCAAACCTTTCTTTCAAATGTAGGACTCGATACAACATGCCACATGAAACCATACCTACTGCTCAGAGCCTAAATTTAGATTCTCCTCAGAACTGCAACTATGCCAGAGAAAAAAAGGTTTAACAATGGTCTTTATTTAATTTGACATATCCCTCTTTGAATACTTCCCTTGCAAAATCCTTTTGTGCTCTTTTAAGTAGGACAGTTTCTTTTCTTCGTGTAATTCAAGTGTAGCATAAAGTGAGAGCAGCCCATTTAAAAATACACCCATGCACAACTAGAAAGATTAGAGAAAACAAGTCTCAAACAACCCGACTGCTTATTGTTGCAAGGGGGAGTAAGAAGGTGGAGAGAAAAAGAGGGAGGAAAGCAAAAACAGTGGAAAGAAAAAAGGAAGAGAAAAATTTGCACAATATTTTGCTGATTCTTCTCAAAATGCATGTAGTATTTACCACATTGTCAATATTTTGACATTGTCATTTAAAGTGGTAATGCTTGGTTTGATTTTGGGTTTTTATTTTTTGTAGACCAGTTCTCCTGCATGTATTTCTTCTGTCAGTATTTCTTCTGTGTTTAGTTTCACTTTTGTAGAAATACACAAATGGGAGCAGGATTCACTGCTACTCTTACCCAAAGTAATAACCTCTGGTTTTGGACATGAGACCTCAATCCTGCACTTCGCTGATGCTGGCAACAGATAATAGGATCAGAGGAATCAAAATGAGGCTCCTTGGAATCAAGCAAATGTGCTTAATAACAGAAGGGAACTCAAATCCATAAAATAATTCATACCCTGAAATGGCACTAAGCGGAATATTTTTTAAAACATTTTCAAGATGTATTGCTAGATTTTTTAATTCCTGAACTGTGCATATAGCACATTTGTTTGATTTAGAGCCTAAAATAAACTTTTACTACTTTTTATTCCTGCTATCACTGAAACAATTAACACAGCAAAGGGAAAGTGTATGAGACTCCCCCCCAGCCCACCCACCAACACATCTCTGAAGTGCACTCCCAGCTGTGTAGCCCAGCTTTGCCCTTGGCTTCATATCTGCACTTCTGCGGGTGAATGTCTCCTGCTGGCTGGAGAGAGGATGCAGTTTTGGTCTGTGTTAGGAGGAAGAGATTACAAATCAATTTTCCAAACTTCTGGCAGGTAGGTATTGTGATGTTGAGTTGTGGGTGGATCTCAAAAGGGTGTTTAAAAAAGTGATGGAAATAGATGTCAGACATCACCCAAGTTCTGAGCAAGATACTCAGAGAGCAGATCATTAGGTGATGGTGCATGTGGAAGCTGTGGCCGCGGAAGAAAGAAATGAGGAAAAGATCAGTTAATAGAGAATCAAAGAGGCACAGTTTTGCTCCACTGGAAAAAAAAGGAGGAGTATGGATAGAAAAATTATGAGAGGAGCCCCAACAGATTGGAGAAAGAGGCAGCAGTTTATTAAAGAACATGGATAATCCATAGGGTGTTGTATGAAAAAAAAAAGAAAATCTGGAGGACTTTGTAGGTACATTTGCTCACATTAAGAAAAGTCTTTGTGATTCATGATTTGTACTAAGATCAGTTTGGAAGACTGTGGTCAAAATCAGATTTAGACAAGAGAATGGGTACTGGCAGCAGGCACAAGGGTGTGCAGTAGGGCTGGACAAGATCCTGATTAGAAAGAAAGAGAATTGACAGGCTGTCCTTCATGGTGGGCCAGATGGCACTGCCATAGTCCCATTAGAGGTGATCAGGGATGGCTTCCAGGTGAAAATGCAGAAATGAATGAAGTTATAGGAGACCTTCAGTAGGCAAAGAGCAAAGTCAGGACTCGAGAGGTAGAATAAGCTCATGGGCCAGTGCTATGAAAAAGGTTCTGGAATGTGTGAGCCCCCAAAAAGGGGTTCACAGGGTGAGGACTACTGTCAGGAATTAACTCCCCATGGATAACTCTAAGGATTGCAATTGCATGACTGATAAAATTTTTAAACATGAAACAAAGGGGAGAGGGTTGGGATATTTAGTCTCCATGCCTGATTCTAATTCAAGGCAAAAAAGGAAAACCAGATAAATGAGATTATTGCAATGGATAATAGGACACGGAAGGGGAGAGAAATAGGCAGCAAGAGAATACGGGAATAATATTGAAGAGAGGAATAAATGTTTGTGTGATACATTTAATGAAATTTGCTATTTAAAACTGGATTAAAACAGAAAGAATCAAGAGAAATGCTGTGCATCAAGACCAGATACATATAGAAAGCAAAATCTCTGGTGCAGAACAAAAGAAAAGGATATTACAAGAACAATAAAAACACATCAGAATAGTAATCTTGTCTCAAACACAGGCATTGAAAGATATGCATTATTTAAAAAAGAAGAAAAGGTAAAACACACTGAGGTAGCAATTCTCATTAACTGATGAAGTAGACTGAAAAGAAATAGCAATTGATTATTTCAGTAAAACCCAGAAAGAGGCTAAGTCAAAAATCCTTTTTGGAAAGGCTGAAAAAGACAATCTATGGGAATTAAAATAGCGTCTGCCACTCACTTTGATGGCTGGATTTTGCTATGACTGGAGATCAGCATCTTACTCCAAGAAACTAAAGAAACACATCATTAGAAGGATTTCACATTCACTATGCAGTGAGCAATGCTTCCAAATACAGAAGGACAGAATAGTTTTATTCTTGCATGAAAGGGACACATTTGTACAGCAAGTAGTCCCAGGCTCTAGAGCAACATCACATCACATACAGTTCTGATAAGTACCAAAGCACTTCAAGGTAGCTATTTGTAGAATAGAAATTTGGTCTAAATGACAAGGAGTTGATTAAATCTTAAATAAGCAGGACAGAAACAGGCCTAGACCCATGATCTATGATTTTGAACATAAAATATCCATCAAGACAGAAAGTAAAATCTAAGACCTCTATAATCTGAATGTAGCAAGGATTTGACCACAAGGACGCAAAAAATTCCTATGAATTTGCACCCCATTCCACCCTTGCTACTCACAGCAAGGGGGAAAAATCACTGTGGAGTAGGACAGACATTCCTTCACAAGAAGGGATGAAAAAAGACACTAAAAGAAAGAGCTAATCAGCAACGAAAATCTTATTTAACATCAAAAACTGTAAGACAGAACTACAGATGGGTAAGATCCTCTGTGGGAGATCCTGCCAAAGAAACACGCAGGAAGTATGCAGCAAAATAAATAAATACATGGACAAACAAATACAAATATTGCTGATAGGCTGTTTTTCACTAGCCCTCTGTTCCAGTGATCCCAGTGTAATTCAATTTTTACCAAGATCTGCTCAGCAAAAAGCAGCATACCCACTTCCAAGACAGACAGGCACCTTCTTATAATGGAAAGATCTGTGCAGTCTATTAGCCTACCTGATCTTTAATGTCCCTTCCAACTCAAATAATTCTATGATGCTTAGGAAAAGTAAGAACGTAAAGTTGGCCTTTGCAGAACAAATACCATGCAAATAGGAAGAAACAGCACGAGTATCCCACAACACAATCCCAGTACTGCTGTGAGTGCGGACAGGAGGAATCACACACACTGAGAGTGACCATTAGCCCCTGTAGTGTTTGGGGGCAGGGATAGTGTTTATCCAGTGTTTATCCAGTGACTACAGCAAGGAGGCGTTGAGCTTTGACTCAGATTTCTGAATGCGACTGTAATAAGTACAGACATTTTTAAAAAGCATGGTTTTGGGCCTCAACTACTTTTTACACCAAGCACAGCAATGTGTAACAGTGGCTACATCTATCACTGTGGAAGGCAGGTTGCATTCAGGCTTCCTCCTGGGAATACAGAATCCATGGCCAAATGCAAGGATTAAAATGATATGCCTCGCTGCAGCCAGGGCAAAGGCCATGTAAGAACAGCATCTGTCACCATGGCATACCTGGACTGTCTGGGAAGGATCTGGGATAACCTGTAAAGCCTGAATCAATTTTCTGTGCTAAACTCACTGAGGGGCCGGGGTTGGTGAAGGCACTAAAGAGCCCCAGGCCCATCTAATGTGGTGGGCAGGAATTATTCAGGCAGTTATCCCAGAGCTGAGAGTAGCCCCGTGATCCCTCTGAAAAGCAAATTATGTGGGCAGCAGTGATCTGCACTATTCATGCAAGACATGGGCATCCTTTGCAATCCTTTACCAGTCCTTTGCTCTCACCACTGCTATGTCCCAGTGTCACTGGGATTTTCCCAGTCCAGTTGTTCCTTCTACAACTGCTACACGTGTGCTGGAAATGGCTGCCCATTGTGTCACTGCAACATGCTGTGGCATGTGACAAATATTCCCAATAACATCTCCCTAGAGAACCCAGAATTTCTTTTTTGGGGTTACAGAAACTTTTAAAAACATTAGATGTCACACAGGGCATATGCCTCCTCCAGTGTGAAAATAATGTGTGTGGCTCTGCTCCTTCAGGCGACTTCTTCGTGCATCAGGTAAATGATGAATTACCCTGTCAGTCAGAGCTCTTCCTTTCAGGGAGATAAAGAGCATGTGCCTGAATAGAAGTTACTTGGTTTTAGCTGCCACACAGCCTCATGGATGGATGTGACAGGTTGCTTCTGTGGTGCACAGTCCTGGGAGATGACCCTTTGGGAGATTTGGCATGGGATTCTGTGAAGTGCTGCAAAACAGTGACCAGAGCTAAAGTCTGGGCTTCTGAGTGTCACCCGATCTAACCAGAAAGATTTAGTCTTCTTGTCATCATCATATGACAGCCATGAAGGCATTGAAACTGGTACAACCAGGTTGGTCCATTGCCAACGAGTCTGAAATGTACTTATAGCATGTGGATGCCTATGCCAATTGGCAGTTTGGAGAATAAAGAAAAGCTGCACAAGTTCTACTTTATTTTTTACTGTATTGTCTAATAGATGCTCTGTCAAGTTATACATTTCTTGCTGTGACAAATTATTCCTCTTCTCCTGACAGGACCTCCAGCTGAGTCCGCTGTGCTCAATTAGGAGAAAATGCATATTTTAATCCACCCCATGGTGTAGTAACATTTCACTCTGTGGCCTTGGCAGAGGCAGCACTTAACTATTTCTGCAGTGGATTCACATGCAGCACATTATTATAATGTCAGCAGCATTTCCGTCTGTTCTAGTTTCTCTGGCAGTACTCCCCTAGGCATTGGGATGTGGACAATTAAAGACCACTTTATCATTTTGGAACCAATGATTTCCTTACCCTGATACAGTTCATCTCTACACATCAGCTGCTTCTACTGTCACAACAATCTTTGCTTTTCCAGTCCACTGCGGTCTCTTGATAAGTTGTGACCACCCTCCACTGATGGACTGGTAAAAGGTGCCTCTACACCCTTCCTAAAACAATGCATCAGGTCTCTGTCCTTCTTGGTAGTCATGGCCAGCTTCAGATCTCCTCCCACCTCTATCAATAAATGGAGATCACCTCAAACCCCCCTAATCACAGAGTGCCTATATTGTATGGAAAAATGCACCCTCTTTCCACCAAATCATCAGGACTTCTGTGAAATGTCTTCTAGTTCTGTTGTAGCACTTGAAAACTACCCAGGCATGACTCAGAAGTCATGGAGAGTTGATGAGATGGGAATCCACATGACATTGCTTTTATGGTGCAATATGGCTCTCTTCACTGTTTGCAGGGAAAACAAACAATTAAGGGTTATTTGTGGGGGGAAAACAGTCCAGGGAGAGGAATAAGCTGCACAGAGGGAAAAAAAAAAGAGAAGAGTGGAGCATTCTTACAGGAAATCAGCATCTCTGTGGAACTATTCAGTTGTGCTGGTAGATTCAGGATGAGGTCTGCCCAGATGGATGGCATGCTCTTTTTTGACTGCTTCCAGGGTATTTTTGGTCCATTGAGTCTCAGAAACATTTCTAGAGAAGTCTTTCATTTCAAATTCCATTTTTTAGCCTTCCAATGCTTTTGCAGAGGATCTTCTCACATGCTGTTTTCTTATCTGCAATGTTTGATCATTAAATCATCTTGTTTGCCCAAAACAAACTCAGAGTCTCTCACGTATTCAGTAGCCTGAAAATTCCATTAATTATTTGAAATCTCGGTTAGCTGAATTAATTCAATGTCTTTGACTCAACTTGGATAACAAAGGTTTGACTGCATTTCTCTTTCTTTTATGTGAAATGTGCTTTCTGGTACTACTTACCCTATTAAAAATATATCTTGCCTTTTAATCAGGACAAGCAAAACAAAGATAAGCCTGCTGAAAAGGGCTTTGAAAAGCAGTTAAAGTAGCAGAGGAATTATGTGCAAGTCTGTAGAGTATATTTATGGTTATAAAACATCATATAAAAATTTAATTGGTACCTATGAAAGACACCAGCAGCTGGGTTGAGAGGGTTCTCCACAGAACAGCTCAGCAAGGCAGCAATAGAACAAATGTTTGACTTTTTAATACCCTCAAAGCCTGTCCTGGAGCTCAACTGCTGAATGGACAAACCTACTTAGTCCTTAACTTCTCTGATGTCACCAGCCAAGGCTGGCCAGGGAAAGGGAGCAGTCAGATCAAACATCTCTGGTTAAAGTTTCAAGGCTTTGTGTTAGCAGAGGTAGCCAAAGCAAGCAAACCAAGTCAGTTTGAGATTAGGATTGCTGTACTTAAAAACTCTCACAGTCATTGCAAAACATCTGCAAGTCAGCAGACCCATCCACTGTAGCTCTGATGGCTCTGGCACAGAGTAGGCATCTAGTCTGTAATAACTAGCTGGGTGATCCCACAACCCATGAGGAAAATCTATTGGCAATTAGAGGCCTCTGGGACATGTCAGCTCCTTCATTAGCAGCAAGTCTGGTAGCTACTTCAGACATGAAAGCAGAGAACACCCTGGGCTTTCAGTCACAGCACCTAATTTCTGTGGGTGAGCGCTGAGGTCTCACTTCACATGGCTTGAGCTGCTCATGCAGCACCAACTGGTCATTTTGACGCTGTGCATCACTGTCACCTGATGTGGTGGGTGTGCTGCACAGACTCTGCTGCTGGAGAGCTAGCTCAGCCATTAACTCCTTTGAGATAGTTGCTATTGCATTTTATTGTAGCTCTGTGCTGGATCTGAAACAGCGCCTAAGCAATGAAACGCTCCCCATGAGATATGGGAATATGTCATTAGCAAAATTACTGTTTTCCAAGAGTGGTTTTTGTGTAAACATAAAGCCCTTCATTTACAATGAGAGCATTTCAGCAAACATCCCTTCTTCCTATTTTAATGTAATTTGCAAGAACATGTATTTTTTTCTTGTACTCATATGGAGAAGAGCAAGATCCTTCAGGAGCTGGCCGATGAGGTACATTTTTCCAGCAATGGTAAGTGCAAACACTAATGTAATCTTGGTGTGACTTTTGTTTAGTTGTTCTCCTTTTGCTTAGCTTCTTTATCTTACTCAGCTGGATTAATCCTAGCCCTATTGTTGCAGGATCATATTGTATTGTCTCATATGTCTCACACTGCAGAAAAGAGCTGAGGAAAGATGTTTCACAGGACTTTTTTGAAGCAGGTACAACCTGCTTGGCTGCCCAGTACAGCCAGCCCAGACCACATCCAGTCAGAGGCACTGGTCATCTCTTCAGCAACTTCAGCCATTCTTTACACCCCAGCCCTTCTTTACACCCTAATGGGAGATAATCAATACTGGATGTGGTTTTGTTTTCTCTCTTTTTTTGGTTTATTTTCCCTGCAATTAAGAAACCAGGAACAAAGAGAGAAGGTAAGGAAAGGTTGCAGGAAATCCAGTTAGGGAAACAATGACATATTGATGGAAAAAACGTTCCAGACAAATAACTTTAGGAGTGAGAATTAAATAACCTTGAGTTGTTTTCACAAGCACAAAACAAGTGTGTTTGGGAGTTTGTCACCAGGCCTTGAAAGAAGAATGCAGGAATGAGATTGATAAGGTAGGAGAAATGGAATGGGCAACACCTGTCCAATCCACATTGTGGAAGTAGGATGGAGGAGTTAACAGAGACTGTAGGACCTGCACAATTCACAAAATGGAGGGCAGGATAAGGATCAGCTGGAACAAATACTGGCTGTGCAGCCCCAGTGCAACTGGTCAGACCAGAGCACCAATAGACTGATGAACATCTGGGTGACTGGATGTACTAGCAATCCTAGAGGCATAAGAATACTCCTCTCTGTCAAAAGTGGCCATTCAGAGATCCCTGTAACTTTGTGAGGATTAGGACATAGATGTTCCCCTCTTTTTCCCAGGGTAGATTTTCTTGCCCTATTTTCCCCAAGTAAAACTTACATAAATTTATCCCAGCTTCCCACCCCACTGGGAACACTGAAACATTCAAATGCAAAAGTGAGACTTGTTTGCACTTTCTTGGCAATAGATTTCTCAGTCTGGAAGAGAGAAGGATGAGCAAAAACTCAGGTCAAAACCTTGATCTGGCAAAGGAAATGTTTTCCAATTGCAGCTAGGAGCTGCCAGCCAGTAACCAACAAGCACTGAGGGAATAGTGTGGTCACCGAGATGTGGGAGACAACTTCCTTCTGAACATGTCTCGGGGACAGAAGCACACTGATAGCCAGTCTTTACATCATTGTTTCTACCACAGTTTTGGGATGCAGTTGACAAAGCAAGTCACATTAAAAACCCGCGGATAATAACATGAGTTGTGAGGTCAAAAAGGGCATGTTAGTCCAACCAGTGGCGGAGTTGAAGGTGAAATCCAGCACTCCTCAGTGCCAGCTCAGTGGCCTGTCAGAGAGTGTTTTCTCAAATTTTTCTACCCACCCCTGAATGCAACAGCAGCATATTTGCATGCCACGTCCACTCCAGTGAGCCTCACCTTCAGGAAAAGGATACCAGCTAATTATGAGTGAGCTCTCTGATGATCAGTTCATTTACAATTCCTCCCAAGCACTGGTTTGGGCTTGTATAACACAAGGCATAATACCGGCCACTCCAATAAGACAAATCAAGAGAGATGTGCAAATGAAGAGATGAGCATTTGTCCTTGAGGGAGGACATTTAGTATACCTAGAAACACAACCATTTTTAAAATTAATTAATCCCCTTAAGGAATTGTGAGTGATGGATTAGAGACCTTAACTGGGGAAGCAGTCTGTGACACGGTGTGTGTTTGAAGCGGCACTGAAAAAGGATGTGAGTTTGCAGTCTCATGTGCTCAAGCAAAACCATCAGCCTCAGAGTGGAACATGTTTATTGGCTGGGGAAGGACAGGCTCAGGGGAACCCTCAGAGCTACATGCAAGCAGAGGAGTATCTGTGGCACCTACTGCTGTCCAGCCAGCCAGCCAGCTGTGGGAGCAGCAGTGCGAGAAGAGGAGGGGGAAAGCTTAAAGCATCACCAGGGAGGAATACAGCATGCTATGACATTTTAAAAATATATTCTTGGCTCTGAGAAGGGTCTAGATAAGCAAGGTAGCAGACAATATGTAGATTTCTTATTTAAATGGAAAAGAACAGCAGGACATTGCTTCAGATATGCTTCCTTTCTAAATCTGCCTGCTAGTTTTCAAGTCTGAGTCATCTCTATCTTAGTATGCAATGTGTTCCACCAAGTAATGAGATTTCTTTGAGTTTCCACTGTATTAGATTTCTCTGCACATCAAATATTTAATAAGAATTAGCATCCAGCCATCCTCCCTCCTCCCTTCCACAATAATATTAACTTCTACTGAGACACCAACATTTTGCTATTCTCAGTGCTGCTTTGAAGGGTAACTTAAAAAGCCCTGTATATTTTTCCAGGGGATTTGTTCTGACCCTTTGCAAACACACAGTAATTAAGAAAAAGAATGACCAGCAGAAAAAGGCACGGTAAACTGAAGGTGTGCAAAGAGACTTCTCATTAGTCTTTGTGTCATTTACAGTATCTGAGGAACAATTTCATAGCAATAACATATTTATTTGATGTGGCACAGATATCTGGGCTCACTGTTACGGATGGCATTTGCTCTTAATGCTTAAAGTACCTCTTTAACAAAATGGCACTCCATAAAAATTTAGTGTGTTCCTGCTGTAATTAAAAAGCCCTAGTCATTTTTGCATTTATGATATAAACTATAATAGCTGTAAAATCCCGCAATTAATTTGTGCCAACATTTCATACTTGAGAAATTCTCATTACAAATTTCATTACTTATTCACTTATCTGTAATTTGTCCTATATAACCTAAAGAATATTAACAAATTTGGAGTCACTTTTGCTCTATTAAAAGCTAAATAGAAAAGCCTTTCACCTAGCAAGCCAATTGTGATAACATTGTCAAGCCTGCTCCAAAATGGTGGTCAGGCTGCATAAAAAGAGGTATTCTTTAATGAAGCACTAGCCAGAAACGACAGGCTAAACCCCTCTGGAAACTGCTTGATGTATCCTGAGCTATTCCACTGCACCCTCATTAGTTTAAAAGCCTTACAAGGTTTGAGTGTCTTACAGTGTGGCTGTGAAGATGACACACAGCTAAGGGCAGGGCTGGCAATAAAGCAGCAAGAAAATGATCTCTCCAGCCAAGAGTGACTATGCAACATCCAAACGACAGGGATTTCTGTTCCCTCTTCAGTTTGCTTCCTGCTGCTCACGATGATAATTTGTACTCTGGATGTCAGCAGGGCTTAGAGAGCTGTTGAGGAGCACTAGCACAAAGTCCCAGTTTTCCCACAAGTAAGAGATGGTGCTACCAGAACAAGGCAAAAGGAAGGACCAGCAGGAGAGGGATGCACACATGACACAGCAGGAGGGGGAGAGAAACTTCTGCTGCTCTGTAATTTCTCCCACCTGCTGAATTCAGACAGCATGACAGCAAAACCACCCAACTGCTCTTGAAATTTTGACCATATTTTCTTCATGGCTTTTTCTTCTCTGGCTTCTCATCTGGGGCCAAACCTCCAACACAGCAGATGCCAGAACTCACTCTGCTGAAAGCAATTAAAGCAAATCATCATCTCCAAGACTGCTGACAATCCTTTCCTCCATCCAAGTCCATTCCAGGTTTCACCAACCTCAAAACATAATTTCCAAAAGGTTTTTCATTACTGTCACCCTCTCTGTTTATTTAAACTTAATTTTTACTAAAAAGAGGGTGCTTGACTCCTTTCCTAGTTCTTGACTATGTGTTTGCAGGACAGTACCACTCACCTCACTTACTGTACTAATGGGAAATTCCTGCCAAGTCCTACATATGATGGTAAAATACAATGACAATAGAAGCCAGGAAGGAGCAGACAGGAAAAACTGAAACTCAGATTAGGCACCTGGCAAAAAAGAAATAAATATATTTTCTTCCTCAGGATGCAAAGTCTGGAAGTACAACTCCACCAAAAAAAGTAGCCCACTGAGCAATTTGTAATACAGTAACAGTAGCACAAGCTTCAGGCATGTCCTGAGTGTTTTATGATATGTAAGAAGAAATAAGTTATGATCTCCTAAAGCAGAGGTACAGTGAAACAATAGAAAATAAACTGGGATACCACTAACCTCATTTAACTGAGAACACTTAGAAAAGTACAAATACTAAGATTCTATACCAATGGGAGAAACGAACTTTGACTTTGCATCTTGACTTTGCAAGCATTATGGAATCCATTATAATCCATTATGCAAATTAGAAGTATGATGGAAAACAAGGCCTAAAAACAAGTAACTTCACCTCCCTGCAACAGAAAAAAGCCCAGACACACTGGATCAGGACAGTGTCACACTGATTCCAAAAAATTATATTCACAATGAACAGGGACTCAAATATGAATATACACATATATACTATATAAAGACATGCATATATCCTCTCCATCCCAGCAATATATAACACTATATTGGCATTTTACTAGCTTTTATACCACATTCATTTTATTTCAATCTGTAATTAACTTCTACAAAATTTAACGGTGAGACAGGAAATTACTATTCTAGCATAAATAATCTTGCTTCTGAAAATGGCAGCTTTAACACAACCAACAATACAATTCATGTATGAAAGAAAATGGCATACTTATTAGTTTTGTGTCCTCCATATTTTATAGAATACTACAGTGTAAATTGAAATTTTATATGATTTAATAAACTTATATGATAGCCAAGTACCCACATAACTGTAACAAACAGTACTCCTCTCTTAATCAGGGCTCTTGCTACCTGTGAGGTTCTTTCATTATCAAAGCCTTAGTTTATGACAAACCAGACACTATTAAAGTACCTTTAGAAAAGTACATTTACAGCACCACAATCCTTCAAATATCCTCCCTTAATTCTGGAATACAGTTGTTGTAAAAGGGAATATAAGACATACCTTTCTTCCACCATGAATCAACTTTGCAAACAAGTTATCCAGCAAAATTTCCATTGTGCTATATAACAAAACAGTGGCAACAAACAAATATACACACTTACAGACATATGTGAGGGTTTGTATCAAGATGACAGATACTAAAATGAAATAACAGAAAAATTTGGAATGGAGAAAGGTTTTTGGCCTCAAATCACTGGTTAGTTCAACAGATTATAAACTAAATTTAAAGTTTCTTTGTCTTTGTAGCATTAGAGGCAATATACTATGCCAGCTGTTATCTTTCAAAAACTTGCTGGCCCATCTAGACAAATGGTCCTCTGTAAAAAGAGGAATGATGCACAAGGCTTCTGGTTGGAACTAATTGTGTTCTCCTTAAAACCTGTGTTATGCATTGTGTGCACTGGATACACACACACACCACTCTGCAGCTGCCTTAAGAACAAAGACCATCAGTACTCTGACACAGCTATTTTTAATATGCTGGGTGCCATCACCTAACTTGCCAGGATTATGACACCCTTGACATTCTTTCCTGTAGAAATAAAGGGTGCCTGGTAATTAGGGTCAATGTTTATCTGATTATCTGCAAAAAAAGTATCAATGAAGGAATGATTCCATCAGGCCACCACATTCCCTGTGAGCCACCCTCAAGCATTTGCAAACAAGTCAAGTGAATGAAAGATGGTCCAGTTGCTCCCTTTGCTGCACAAAATGTCAGCAGAGCTATAAACAGGGGCTTTCAGAGGCAAAAGAATTGTTGCTGGTTTTTGTTCTCTGCTTCTAAGTTTTAAACATGACCTTCCACCCTCGGCTTTTAATGTATTTTTTCACTCCAGAGTACAGACCATTGCCCCCAAATTCATGCCTGAAATACATTTTCTGTGTTTGCAATACTTTTAGAAATTATGTTTATGGAATATCCTTGGAAGAGAATGAACTCTTTATTCATAATACATAAGCTTTACATTTTTAATAACAGAATTAGACCTTCACTGGTTTTATAACTATACTATTAGCCAACACACTCTGGTTTCAAATTAATTTGAAATAACTCACACAATGACTTTCTGCAGTCAGGATTGAAGAAGCATGGACTTTGAAGTAGGCAGAGTCTGTTAAATTAAGCGGTAATTGCAGCTACTGCTAATGAAAGCAGGAACATTTTCCCTATTCCTTTGCATATAGCCTGGATTTCTTCTGAGACGGCAGAATGGATGAGCTGCTGATCACCTTTTGCTAAAGTCTGATTCCAGAAGTGACACAGAGGTCTCTGAATAAACTGCCTTTCTCAGTATATTTTCCCTGCTTTTTGTATCATGCAAATAAGTATCCTGCATAATGATTACTAAAATGAACCTCAACACAAATTCCATTCCACTTCCTCGTTAAACAGCCATGTTGGATCAACATTCAGTAGGATCATGTCCCACTGTGCTAAGAGATGACTACAGAAAGAGACCCCTGCAGATCTCTGTGACTTGCTGCTCCAACAGAAGGAAAGCTTCCCTTCAGAACATATGAGAGAGCTGTTCTGAGGGAAGACTATAACGTTTGCCAATCTCTAACATAACTAGGACCTAGCTGTAGTGTTTAGGTGCTGCTATAATGTCATTATTCATTACACAAGCCTCATTAATCCATAGTGTATACACAAGCTGGACTTCAAGACTGGTGAGAAACACACACGATTATGGAACAAAAAGTATCTTTGTGAAAATAGTACTGTGATAATGTCTCAGTCACTGGATCCTAACAGCGCGTAGAGGAGTTAACTTCACAAGACATGGGGTCTGCAAATAAAATGTTATATTATCTTGGAGTGGAAAAAACTCATCTCACCCTTCCCTCCAAAGTCCTCTAATATCTTAATTTTTGACTGGCCCTAACACTGCAATACTTAACTCATGAAAACCCAGCTACTTGTGTAAGTGCTACTACTGCAAACCCAGTACCTGCAGTGATATCCCCAAAGTCCAACAACAATATCCCCATGTATCAGGTGAAGGAAAAACAGGAGCTGTTTGCTTTGTCCATGTACTTCAGCATCATCTGCTTTCTTTACTGCAAATATTTCTATGGCCAAGTCAAATAGACTGACACATGCTAAGAAAGGCAGCTGGTGCTGGGTACTTTCTAACCATGGAGGAGAAAATGTTCTTTACTTTTGAGGGCTGACAGGGTCTTCATAGGATAAACCTGTCAGAAGTGTTACCTAACATTGTTGTCTGCATCGCAATCTGTTTCCCAGTAACTCTGGGTCTGAGTAGCAGTAATAGAATTAATTATACTTCATTTTGCTGTCTTTAACAGTATTGACCAAATTTAAGAACAAATGAGAAGCGCTTATCAAGCTTGAAGAAAATAATCCATCAGTGGCACAATTTAAATTCTCTGCAGTTCTCTTATTAATCAAAGTAACACTTACTATCCTATCTTCACTTCCCATTAACAGTCATTAAGCACTGTTGCTGATTGAAGCAATTTCTTTAGGGATCTCAACCTCATTTTTAAGAGAACCTTCTACAGTGGAAAACAATATCATATAGGAACAGCGACTTCAAGAGAGGAAGAAGGTTCTTCAATCATGTTCTGACCTTGACATTTCCCTGCAGCAGAAGTTCACTAAGTACACAACCAACATGCTCTATACTTCTGACTTCTTTCTTCCAGCAGCACCAGTGTCCCTCTATTAACCAGGGAGGAAAACACCACTTCAAAAGATGGTTATAACCAGCAGGTTAAGTGTCTTTAATTATTGTACTGGACTGCACTGGTGATTGTTGTTTATAGAGCCTTTTCATACACAGGGAACCAATAAACAAACACACAAAAAACAAAAGACATCTGATTCTGTCATTTTACTGTCAACCCTCAGAGAAATCCAAGCTGTGAGAAATCTCAAAGGTAATATACAGTACAGAAAAGATTTTCATATGTTGACATTTTCTCCTTATTATAAACAATGTCACAGATCAATAGCTTTTGTTGGAATAAATGTGATTCTTCTCAGAGGAAACCTAGTACATGGATGTAACACAAAGGGGCAGGGAAAAGCCTGGGCTATAAGCACAGAGCTGCAGCAGCACAGATCAATACATGTTCAGGGCTGTGGGTGCATTGTCTGAGGTCCACACTGTCCATCCTGGGCTTGTAGGTGGGACATGATCACATGGGGTAACAAAAAGCATTTCAAAACCATTTCATGATTCAGGGGGCTTCCTGTGACACTCTGTGCTCTCAAGGAGTTTGTTCTGTGGATGGTGTTTTACATGTGCCTTGCAAGATCCTCAGGTTTACTGATTTTACAAGTCTTCATCTTCTGCCATTGTCCCCTAACTCAGCATTTCCCAGAGTATTTCACTTCTACTGTTTTAAACAGTACTAGGGAAAATGCTATTCTTCCTAAACTATGCGAGGCTGGAGAAATCAGGGCTAAACCTTATTTGAGCAGTAGCAAAAATGACAACCTACAATGTGTCATAACCAGGTTTACATGCAAGGTAGATGTTCGTCACATCACAATTCAGTTCAGAAAAGGCATATTTCAGAATCTGAAATATGAACCTCAGCAATTCCACATTTCTCACAGAGAATGATTTTTAGTGACTGGGCATTTTGGTACCCATCTGGCTCTTGGCCTTTAAACACAGTTTTTTCTGACTGGTGTATGGCTGTGGCCAAGCCAAACCTAGTATCAGCCTTGTTCAACTCAAACCTCCAACATTCAAGAGCTCGTAAGATTGATCATGAATGTTCACACTGTGAACTGTTCCCAAAGTTTCCCACCCATCATACTGAGTAACTGAGTTCACTTTATCCTTCCAAGGAAGAAAAATTCATCAGTGGTACTAAATATAGAATCATCGCTTCTGCTTAAGAAGCACTTGACCTGAAAATTAGTGGCTGCCAGTGAATATTTTAGGGAAGAATCATTGGATATCTGCATGTATCTCATTCTGTCAGAGTCTCACTCGTCAAGAAACATGTTACTGGCCTCAGAGGCATTGGGTCTATCCTAATGCAACTATTTCATACCCACTGCCCCAGCCCTTCCACTTCAGGGAGAGAGAGAAAGAAGATAAAATTTTGGCTGTGTGCTCTGCCTACTTACCACACCCACTTGTGTTTACAATGGATGAAAATACAATATAACCTTGGAATTTGGTGGCCAAACTGGATACTGATTTTATTCCATATAGAAGCAGTAGGCTGAGTATCAGGCTGGCAAAATTCAGTCTAAGAGAAAGGGAAGAACAAAAGCCCACTAAACTTCTGTGCAGCTAACTACACAATTCCAGATTCCACTACATGAAATGTTAGGCTAGATTTTGGATCAATGTAATACCTACTTCCATTAAGCACTTTAAAGGAAAACATCTTACCAGGTGTCCCATTAGGCTGACAAATTTATAACACAATGAATGGAAAAAACAGAATACAGCAGTGTGTTCAGGGAGCATGAGTGGATTTCAGCTCTGTAGTATTTCTTCATCTATGTGAAGAAGGTTAGATAGCCTATTACATACTTTCTCGCTATTTATCAGGTCCAGATGTGTATTAAAGTAAATTAACAATCAATTGTGGAGTGAATTATGGCAACTGTAGTGGGACTGAGTAGAGGCACATGGGAACACAGCACATTTAAGCTTCCATCTCTGCATATGTCACTTACCATTAATGTTAAAGATGATTTGGGGGAAAATCTTTTGCCATGTACTCTCATACATAGGACATCACCCTGGAAAAGCCCATGGTGTAGGATGGGAATGTTCAGCTCTCTTCTTCAGTAGCTCTATGTGGAGGCATAAAGCTGTGCTGGTAGAAAATCTAAGATCTCTGTTGATGCACCCATGATTGACAAAGTGAAATAATTTAAAACCAAGGAAGCATAGGAATAAAAACCACTATAGGAAGATAGGAAGGCTCATTTTGTGCATAAAATCTTACATTCTCTTTCTCCTTGAATTTAGCCCTGGTTGTAAGTCCCGTAAACCAGACAGAATACAAAGCCACTAATTGGAGCACAGCTATTGAAATAATTTATGCCATAGCATCCATAGCTTTCTGTCATCTTTCTAGGGCACTTGGGCTGCAGTAGCTATGTATTTTAATAAGTTAACTCATTGCATTATAAAGCCTGTTAGTCAAAAAAATTGTTGGGTACAATCTGTTCCCAGTCAAGCCAGGGAAGGCTGTTTGTGCAAATGCAGTGATGTTTTACAAAAAGTAAGCATACTTAATACCATAGTCATAGTCATAGAGCTGTAGATATGTTTGTCATATTAAAATGAACAGATATATGACAGGACTAGAGGGAAAAGGTAATTTTTAATCTTATGCTTTTAATTTTTAATGTGAGAACCATATTATGATAAGCGCTTCCAGCACATCTTACATAATAGAAAAATAAAATATCTCTACACAGAACCAAGAGTCATAGTGTTGAAGGTCACTTGCCCTACAACTTTACAAAGAGTTCATTAAGATGATGTGAGAGTGAAGCAAATAGATGTAATTAAAATACACTAAGACCAATAATAAAAAACACCGGCTTTTGTTTACTCTGGAAGTGAGCAGGAACCATATTACCTCCGAAAACTATTTTCACTTAGCACAGTTCAGGCGGAATTATTGCCATGACCTTTTAAAAATGTAGAAGTGTGGAATCGATAGCCTTTCAGAGGCACCACTGCGGAGGCAGAGCCGGCCATGCTGTGGTGGTGTGTGTTTCTGCATCAGAAGGCAGCTGAAACCTAATTATCGTCAATCACGCCGAGGTAAGCCCAGGCGGTGACAAGCCCTTTGCAGGTAGCGTAGGTGGGCACGTGCCTATGGGGACACCTTTGTGTGCACGAGCATGCATCCACTGCTCTTCTAGCACCCACGAGGTGAGACTCAGAGATGAGTAATAGGCAGTGTCACTCTTTTACAATAACAAACACTGGTCAGGAACAGCAACCTGCAAATGATGTACAGGGGCTGGCAAGCTGCCACCTTCCTGCAGACCTTGCAGCCACAAACCACACCAGATCACTGAGGTCATCACGATTCCTTGGTCTCCAGCCATCCAGTATTAAAAAATAACAGTTGGCTTATCAACAACACTGCTTAAGCCCAAGGACAGCATAAGAAACCCCATTTTGATATTTCTTCCTCCTCCCCTCCCACTTGTCCTTACAGTTCATCCTCAAAGGTGATGAATTGAGGTGGCGGAGTGTCCCTCCTACTGCAACAGGTGTTTGCATCAGTGACACTTCTGGAGCCATCAGGAGAATTTTGGAATGTTCAGCAGGAGCCAGAGTAAATGCTTTGTAAAATAATCTCTCTACCTACAGAAAGAAAAAGAAAAAAAAAAGAAAGAAAGAAAGAAAAGGGCTTGGTGTGAGGCAGTGACAGATTTTTCCAGAAATGCCTATTTGCCTTTGAAACTTCACTTGCAAGGGGCAAATCAAAAATTCAGGTTTGCTCTCTGAGGTGCCAGCCAGTCTGGCTCATCAAAGCACTGGAGTGCCTGTGCCACCAGTGAGTCACTCAGGTGTCCTCAGTTCAGTGACAGCCTCTTCAGCAGCCACCACGTTGGTCCCATGCTGCATCTCCCGTGAGTCAATAATTGATCCCAGTAAGCAGGAGAAACACAAATACTTCTAATGCCACCCTGGGTTTGTGGATAAGTCCCCAATAAAATGTCTAAGCAAGCACTGAGCTGCTGCTTGGCGCTACTGGAGGGAGCAGTGCAGGATTTAGGGAACCTAAGCACAGAATTACAGCCAAGCACTTAAGAACTGTGTGCCTCACTAGTGAGGAAGGAATACCATTGTATCACTTAATGCTCATAAAGGTTCAAAAAATAAGTTACTTTCTCTTTATTGCTCTTAAACCAGGTTTAGCTCTTTTTCCATATGGGAAATTATTTGCTGTGTTAATGTCCACTGAATTTATGTGATGACAGGACCTACCACACAACCACCACACAGTGCATCCTTTAGTACTCTGCTTCACAGTATGCTCCCATCTTCCACAAGGGCTGGAAAGTGAGCATTGTTGACCATGGTTTGTTTTAATGTCTCCTAAACAATAATAAACTGCAATCATTAAAAAAAGAAAAAAGATTTTATACTGTTCCAAGTAATATATTTCTCAATATATAATGAAAAAATAAATTTAGCTTCTGGCAACTTAATTTGTAGATAACTATGGTTGTTCGAAGATAGGATTTTTACATTAAACTTGGAATCTGCACAACTGTTTAACATCATTAAGGGAATATTATATTGACTGCAAGTAACTGGTTTCCATGTGGTTATATCAATCTATTTCTGTAAGACCGTACACTAGTTGTTCCCCTAGAGTACTCCTTGTAATGCTGAGAAAGTGTCAGAAATAATGACTGTCTACCTATATCTGCAATAAAACGTAGAGCATGGATATTATAGTTGTAAGTATCAAAGATTTATTTCATGACTGCAGGTAATGATGAATCTTTTAGCACAACTAATGTCTAGAGGAAACCTCTCTTCTTCTCTGAGCTGTCACATGGAGACTATTTATAGGGCCCTTAGTGCTGTGGGGCTTTAGCATAAAGAGGCAATGTGTCTGAGGTGCCACTGGATGGAAATGCTAGCAAGGGCTCCCTCTCATTGAAGATCTTTTAGTAGATGGCATTAGATTCCCTCTTTGTGTGTTTACGTCCCCCCAAAGACAGGGGACAGATGTTTAACATCAGACCATTAATCCCTTAGCCCAGGTTCCTGTGACAGCGAAAACCCAACAGAATGAGCCCTTTGCCTTTGCTCAGTGTAAATGCTGCAATTTACTGCTGATTTACAGAGTAGGGTCAGGCCATTAGAAACTTGGCAATCTTCTGTACAGCTGGAAAACAATATGCATGATAAGCTAAAATTCAATACCTTCTTGCACTAATTAAATGGGTTCCCACCAGGACGAAAACACAAATTACAAACAGGGCTTTTCTGCATCCCTATGCATTTTTCCCTGCAGATGTGACCATGCTTTATTTTGGTCCCTTTCTCTGACCACAGTCAAAGATTTAACTCACTTTTGCAGCACTGCTTCCATTGTCTCTTTTTCCCATTCCCTGCTCCTGTAATCTCGGTTTTAAACTGGCTGGTTTATTCCTCCTCGTTGGTCAGGACAGGCAGGTGGATGATGAAACCAGCAAGGAATGCTACAAAAATCCCAGCCTAATTTCGTTACACAGATGGGCTTTTAGACGACAGATGCATCTTTTAAACTAGAAGCTCACCAAACATTGTCATTCCAGAAAACAAAACAACAGCAACACAACAGCATCCTTCGCTGCAAGTCCAGGATAATTAACCCTATTGCAGGACAGTGCCATGAATCTCTGTCACAAACTGTCATCTGGTGACATCGTGAGCATAAGTAAATATTTAAGCAAACTTGTTCTGAAGCATGAAAGTAATAAAGTGACAGATCTTGTAGAAAGACTATTTTAGGGGGAAAAAAACCCAACCCAAAACAGAAGAGCCATTTCATAAGTCTGAAATATGCCTGAAATAATTGGGATTCACGCATATGAAATATAAACTCTGTCACTCATCAAGACAAATAATAGTCTTTATATACTTATAAGCCCCCGAATAAAAATCTAAACAGAGCATGTGTGTTCAGGTGGGACTCTGGAGCTCTCCCAACAACATTTTGCTGAATAGTGAATAATATTCAGCTCAAGTATGGTTTGCTTCCAGACTTATTCACTGAGAAGCAACAGCAAGATTCTGAACAGCTGGAGGTTTAAGTACAAAACAGAAATAGCTACAGGCTTTAACTCAGATCCAAATGGTATGAATAATAACAATAAAAAAAATACCTGGTAACTATAAATCTCATCAACCAATGCAAAAGAACATTCTAAATCTATTAATATTTCCAGAGACATTATCTCTCTGCCACCCCACTGCTTTGTGACTTGTTGTATCAGCGATATTATTTGCCTTAAAGCACGAGCTAAGTGTTTTTCTTCCCCTGTGAGGAGAATCGTCCACAACCTTCACAAGCTACAGCCCACTGCTCCCCTGCAGGAGGACTGGAGCATCATTAACAATGAGAGACACTTCAGGCACAAGTTGAGGCTCCAGCGTCTCCAAACCTTTCTGTCTCCCATCAAAATTCATATCCTGTCACTATTCTAGGAGCAGAAAGGCTTCTCATTACAGCATCATTCCCCTCTTGCAAGAAACACTGATTGCTGCACTGGTGGCTTTGGAAGGCAAAGATGTAATTTAGCAAAATAATGTACCATGCTGATTAATTTAATGTAGCCCATGACTAATTATGGTAATTCATTACATCTACAATTAGGCTAAGTAATTTATTGCACTGCAGTCTCATAAAGCAGAGGATTTATATCGAGTTTTGAATGTCACCCAAAGGACATTTCTGTACCTTGTCTTTACTGAGGCGGAATAAGGCTGCCAGCTGAGATGAGCCCAAAAAAAAAAGAGGGGCGGGAAGCCCCCCACGCACCCTTCCTCTGCCACATTTGATGTTTGTACTGCGGGCAGAGTGCAGGCGCAAGCCGCTCTGGCTACAGCCTCCTCCTCCTCCAACTGCACCCTTGTGCAGATTATTTGGCATTGCCTTCCCATTTCTTTCAAACCACACCGCAATTTTATTCATTGTGAGACCTGGACATCTGATATACCAAACGGAAAACCTGCTGGGCTGTCCCTGAATATGATTTGGAGATGACCAAGAGGAAAAAAAAAAAAGGAGAAAAAACCCCCCACGTTCATTGTCTGGGTTTCTCTGCCGCTTTTGCAGAGTACATTGCAGTGTATCTCAACAAAGGCTTTTGCTTGCCTTGGAGAGATGAAAGGGGGACATCTCCCTTCACTTCGGAGAGCCGCGACGCGCACACGGCATTATTGTGAAATACAACCTCGCTCGTACCCTGCAGCAGGGTTTGCTCCAGCAATGGTGCACTTCGGAGACCAATTTGTTTAGCTGATCACTGTCTCTTTGACGTGGCTGCAAATGTTACCTTTCTTTTTCAATCAAAAACACAGCAGGGTGTGCCATCTGTTTGGCACAGCCTTCCCTCTCTTCCCCGATGCCTTTTTGTGCAGATCATTTTACATGGCAATTTCCACGGATCTTTTATACCTTGATTTTGGTAAACATTTCTGTTTTCGTCTTTTAAATAACATGTCTCTCAGTTGAGTATCTTCAGTGTTTAAAAAAAAAAGGGGGGGGGGATAAAAGAAGCAGTGTGATCCCAAGCAGTAAAATAGAATAAAAAGTATTTTAAAAAAATATTTTCTGAGCAAATGGCTGCCTGTCATTACATTGATTATTTAAAATAGACATGTTTACCAAGACTGGCTAACGCATTTTACACTGCTGTGTTCCACATCATTTTCCTCCTTATATTTTACCTGGCAGGCACAGCTAATCAGAAGATTAATTTAACCATTTGAGAGACCTTTTTAAAGCAGGTTAACAAAAAAATAGCCACCGTATTAAATTGTCATTATATAACAAAAGCTAGCAGTAAAGCAGTTAACTATTTTTTCCCCAGCTCAGATGCTGCTCAGAGCAATGAAACCCCCTAAAGTAGGAACAGATGATCAGCACCACAAGCCGAAGCCACGGGGATGCTCATGGAGTTGTGAATGCTTCGCGGCATACAAATGAATTATCCTCATTCTTCTCCTGCCGCAGCATATAGGCCAGACCTCATTAGGATTCAATATCGCTCTGCTTTTCTAATGTTAATGTTCCAGTTATATAAGAAATGTGAAAAGGGGCTACGTATGGGGGAGGTGGGGGGGAGCTGATGCCACATTTATGGTCAACACGATGCTATAATTTGAAAAGCACAGCTTCATATTTTTGAGGAAATTACTGTGGTTTCCTATCTTCTCTCTCAGTCCTAAAGCAGCATTATGTCCTTCCCTCCCTCTAATAAGTGCATTTCAATGGTGTGCCTACCCCACAGTTACAGCCACTGCAATAAGAGATTTTACAGCTTCTTTTTTGGTGGGGGGAAAGATGCTGTGACTAAACATTGTGAAAGCTTGGAGTTCATTTTGCTGTGAAAGAAAACATTGCACTTTATGTTAATAAACAACTGTAGGACTTTTCACCAACGAGGAATCACTCAGACATTAGTCTGCGTTCTTTTGTCTGGAGAGCAGCAAGCAGGGTAATGAAAACAAAACCCGCCGAGACATAAAAATACAATTTATACCTTTTTATCAAGCAAAGAGAAAGTTGGTTAACGTTTGAAAAGGGAGCAGTAATGTATATTTATTGACAATTTTATTGTAATAATTAGATGTTTACACAGTCCGGACATTGTGGCTAAATCACTTCCAGCATGTTTATTTGTAAAGGGCTGTTTTCAGGGCAGTGCAGTAGGCTCATTAAGAAGACAGACTGTATTAAGATTCAAAGAAATTATTACTTCCCAGGCTGTGCTTCACTGGTTTGGATTTAAAATAAAATTTAAAATTATTTAAAAAAAAAAAAGAAGAAAGAAAAAAAAAGAAAAAGAAAGAAAAGAAAGGAAAAATTAAAGCCTAACAGCAATACCATCCAAATACCCAGCAGACTAGAAATGATGAAGTAAAATGGAGAATATTTGCTTCTGTAACGGCAACTTCATCTTTTCTGTTCCAAAATAATCTGGTATTGTACATTCAAAGCAATATACAATATTGTGGATGCCACTTCCAAGTGTCTCTTTGTGGCTGTTAATATATATTGCTTCAACACTTTTATTTATTTTTTGCACTCCAGCTAAATGACTGCATGATATTTAAGCTATATCTTCCTCTTTTTACTTTATTTTTCAGGCAGTGCTGTTAGTCCACCTTTAAGAAGTCTTTAAGCTATCATTTGGTTTATACATTTATTTATTTGATGTGTAGGTGTCTTTTTTTTCCCCTTCAGCTAAAGAAGGATCACTTTTTAGTACAAGTCCTCAGAAACATTCATTATTAACCTGGAAACTATTGCAAGTTTGATTTCTTTCATAAGAAAAAAAACAAGTGAAACTTTTATACTTATTTTCTGCAGAACCCTATTTGGGGCTTCTTCATTAATCAGTTTAAAGTTATGTGTTTGATCAGCAGTGAATTTCACTCATGCTAAGACTGGCTAAACACGAACTACAGATTTTTCTGGTTTTACAAAGGTAAGAGAAAGGAAGGCAGCTGAAATGGAAAGAGCTCTCAGCAACAAAGTCTTGACAAGCAAGTCCTTCCACATCGAGTTAAGAGCACTGTCCTGCATTTAGTGCAGTATCCATTTTAAAATTTAAAATCTCTTTAAAAATTAAGGCAGCAAATAGGCTATAATGTTGCTCCTGTCCAAGTATGTTTCCATTACAATTAAGAAATCAATATGCAGTATTTATTGCTGAAAGATTATGCATAAAGAGGAGCACATAAAAGGTACCGTTGCTTAAACCTTCCTGGCTTTCCTTTAGCTACTGTTTAGCTACTTTTCCCCAGAAGCTGACTCATTAAATGCCTTCCAGTACATTCTATATCAATGCTGTATACTACCCGCTCTCACAAATAAAAACAAAGATGATAAAAAAAACGGATAAAGAGATGTCAGTTTGAAAAGAAAATACTGGGCTATATTTCCTAAGAGCTGAAAAAGCCAACTCACAAACTTGAAATATTACAGATTCGGTTTTACAAGTCAATCACAGCAATATATTTGGCCTTGTAATTACTGTCAGTTTTGACAGGGAAGGCAATAATTTTTTTCCTGACATGTGAGTTTCAATAAAATCAGGTAGCCACATCACAGAACACTTTCTTACACAGAGAATTAAAAGGAGTTCTCATAGAGATAAAGAATACTGCCAGGATTAAAGATATGTCATACATTTAATTCAAGAGTATGGAAAAAAAAGGGGAGGGGGAACAACTATTCTTACATGTGGACCTGATCCAAAGCCTATTATAAGGATGAGAACGTTTCTATTTACTTGAATGGACACTGGAAAAATGCCTTTCTGTTCTCAGAAGAGACAACAGACAAAACCGAAGGCTATTTTTATCTTTTTCTCTATCCCCTAAGACATCCAAGTGGTAACTGAAAATTAACTACCTAATGTGAATAAAGGGCTACCATTTGAAATTGTAGTTATTTTGCTAAAAAAACACATGAATTAAACACTTTCCTGTCAATTACAACCAATATAACATTATATATACTCAAAATTAGTTTAAGATCTGTCACAGCCAGATACACTTTAAGGTATATCATACGTGAAAAATTCCTTTACTTTTTAAAAATATACTAATTGTGGACCAAATTAATTATGGAGGTTATGAACTAACATGCTTTCTGCATAAGAAATAGTGAACTTGGTTCCTGCTTGGAGCCTGTGAAGCTGAAGGAGGATGAGGAACACATAAACCCACTGAACAGCACCATTTTCAGTGTACCAGGCAAAGAAAGCTTGTATTTATTCTGCCATTTCAGAGCAGGGTCAGCTCACTGTTGACTTACAGAATTGCAAAAATCTGGCCTGGAACAGACCTTAGGAGGTGATTTAGTACATGCCCCAACCCCAAGGCAGGAATCACCATGGTTCAGTCATTTCTAGGAGGTGAGTTCATTCCCTGCAGGTTCTCCAAATCCTCCAGAAATGGAAATCACAGAAGCTCCCCAGGCAACCAACCCCAATGCTTCACTGCTCTCACCACTGGAAAGCTTCACCTTGCGCCTGATCCACTTCTACCTGGAAGCAATGTAAGCCTGTTATTTCTTGGTGTCATCCATGATTAACGTGATCCCATTTAGCAACTAGGGGTGTAAGACTTGCTGAGAACAAAAGGCCACTCAGGCATTCCTAACATGAGGTGGAAAAAATGATAAAAATTACCAGTTTGGATTTTCTTCTAAAGCTATGCCCTCTGTCACCTGCCCTTCGTTCAGAACAGGTGGAATTACACCACAGGCAGACCAGAGCAGACACTGTGCAAGCTCCTGGCAAGGAGCTGTATTTCCTGCTACTTTCAGAACCTGCAACTCCATTAAGTTCTCAGGATTGGACTTAATTATGAGAGCAATAAATTTGGCCTAGACAAAATAGAATATACTGGGAGACATGGGGATTGTCAGTGGACCATATACAGATGTTATAATTCTGTGTCAGTATATCCATATAACAAGATAAATTCTCACTATTATAGACTTACTCCTTGGCTGAAAGGAGAGGCATAGCCAAAGCATTCATCTGCCATTGACAGCTGTCTATAATAAAGATTCCTGAAGACAGTACGAATACCTGCCCCTCTACAATTCAGATTTAGTAGGGAAATGGAGCAGACAGTGAAGCAGACGGGGTCAAATGCAACTTTTCTCACAGCTGGCATACCTGCAACGTTTTCAGAAGAATAAACCAAATTAATCCTGGTATAATCAATCAGACCTCAGCCCAGAGTGTACAGATTATCTGTCTGTGAACTGGGAGTTCAAAATGAGTAGGACGTAAAATATTTCCATCTGGTTACAAGAACTATCTTACACCAAGGAGATCTTCTCTAGAGATCAAAATCACCAAAGCCATTTACTCTGTGTTCATAATACTCCCTGTATTTGTTAAGTGCTGGGTATAGAGTGATTTTGAACATCAAGAACCACTTCATAAAAAAATTGGCACCCTGTATCCAGGTGGCAAACTGGTGGCTAGCAGTATCCTTTAAATTACAAAAAATAACTTTCCGGAATATTAACAACTTGATACTAAATCCTGTATGTCACAAGTAAGAACTTTCAGGAGCAGTTTCAATAAAGCCAAGGGAACTATGTGACTAATGCTTACTCTTGTCAAAGAGGGGTTAATATTGTGTCCTCAAATTAAGAATTACCTACATAACTTTTGCTGAGTTAAAGAGGGAGTCACATACCTAAATTCCCTTGTTTCAGACTATACATGCAGAACTGACTGTTTTCAAGAAGCAGACAGTGGAAAAGACAGAAGACGTTTGTGTCGTTGATAACTGCCTACATTTCAATTTTTTTTCTGTAATACTAGCAAAAATGACAACATTTAGAATGAGCAGAACATTCAAGAGCCCACAGACATGGGAAGGACATATACTTCCAAGTATTATGATGAACATAGTCTGAATAGCTACTGTAATTTCAGTTAATACATTTAACAAACAATATGTCTATTGTTACTGTTAACTAGACAAAATTAAGAAATAATTGGCTGCATTATCACAATTAATTCATAATCAAACACTGTTTACCAAACAAAATATATGTGCTATCAGTAGCTGCTCAGTGCTCCATTCTGTGATCCCTATGAGTCACCCTGGTCAGTTTTAGACTGAATTACTCAAACACATATTTGCCATGTTTCAGATGTTATGAGATCTAAGCAAGGGTATTTTGCATGAAGGTCTCCTTAACATCAACCAGAATGTGCAAAATAGAATTCCACTGAAATACATTATCATTACCATTTAATGAAATGGGCATGATGAAATCCCTTTGTGGTCCACGTGAGCTTCTTGGAATCATCAGCTTGTCTGAGGACTCGCAAATGGCAACGTATCACATCACGGCTTTGTATGCCATTCTGTCAGATCAGGCTATAATTCAAAACCCTGATCCACACCTGATGGACAAACACCTGCATAAATTTCTAGCTCATTGAATTTATTAGAAATGCTCAGAAGCAACACTGCAGCTGAAGGGCCTAATATGAGACATAGATCAGCAAGGCTCAGTTTTCAGCTAAGGGCCAGACAGGTAGCTCTTTGTTCTCCTCTGCCTGCCAAAGCCTGACAGAGACCACCACTGGTATGGATTCAGGTTCACACTCTCAAGTGGCATTCACATAATCTGCATCTAAAACATTCATTTGACCCAGTTCTGTCAAAATCTAATGTTTTAGGAAGATGCCTCATGGTACATGTTCTCCTCTTCATAATTTTTATAAGCAAATGAATGCAGGAGTAAAGTGAAGCCAGAGTATTCACAGAAATACGAATCATAAACATGTGTTAGTGAGAGAGATTATTGTGGATGATGCATCTGCATTTTGAACTTTCACTCACCTGAAAATTTACAAAGCCCAGGAGAGAAGATGTTTGTTTCCTGAGCTCAGCCTTTAAAGCAGTATCAGATACATTAGAGGGAGGCAATACTGGTCACAAGTCAATAATGACCTATAGGTGACCTTCGGTAGCTATCATAGGACAGCAAGTAGCTTAATAGGCAATCTCAGTCTAGAAGTGGTTAAGTATACTGTGAGAGTCTCAGGAGCAGAAACAAATGAGTGGAAAGGAAGCTGGTTAGTTTAGAGACCTTCCCAAACAGTTCTCACAATTGATAATGTGGATTGCCTATTTTTTCGTCAAGTCATGGGACTCTAGATGTACAGATTACGCATTCCTCCGCCTTTCACTGAGGTCTAATACCCTAAAACTAAGTCCAAAATCAGCTAGAAAATACGAGGAAAGGATGTTTCAAAACATTATTCTGGAGTATTTTATTGGAGTATACACGCAAACGAAAATTACCGTCACAAAAGACACAGAGATTTTGATAAGATACTGATGACACAATGCACTAAAATGGTGGGAAATGACAGAAGATGAGTTAATTGAATAGAGCCTTTAAACAACTGGAATTTTTTTTTTTTTAAAGCTAAAAATACCTTTTCTCTGTAGTAAAGGTAGTGTGGCCATTATGAACATGTCAACATAAACAGCAGAAAGGAGAAACCAGCATCAAAACAAGATTGTAAGTGACGATATAATAAAACCCACTACTTCCTACACACACATGTGCATTCATGCCTGACTGCTTTTAATTTAAATATAAGGAAAGAATGGCAGTCCTCTCGAAAAATAGCAAGAGAAAAGGAAGATGCTTTCCTGATGCCACGTGATTGTTTACAAATTTCATCTTTTCCCTTCCACACTGAACACAGTCTGAGAGGCTCAAGACCACCAATGAATAAACTGAGTTGCCCACACCTGTCAGACTGTGTGCGCTCTGCTCCTCTCATGCTGACCCTATTAGATTTGACTATTAAAAAGCAGCATTGGGCCATGTCAGCTCTTGGGTGGGAGGCTGCCAAGGCACACATCCATGCTGCTGGTGTTTGAAAGATTGATAATGATCCTGTGCAATACTTTTTTCCTTTAACCCAGGCAGTTCTGCACAGGGGTCAATTCTGTGGTGCTACATACCTGTTTTGTAGCTTGAGGTGTAAAACTAAAGTCCTTATTGCCTGTGGCCCTTAAAAATCCCACAGCACCATTTACAAATATGCAAGCAATTATGGCAGATTGGAAGTAGCCAGAAAACTGGTAATTCCCTTCTGCCAACATAAATCCTCCCACTGTAACTGAATGTGGATTTTTTTTCATCTCACAGCATAAACTTTAAAGTCTTCCTGTAAAATGCTCATTAGCTGTCAAATCTCTTTATGGAGTGGCACTTGCTTTACAACAGAGGGTGAAAGGAAGTTTGTTCTATGGGTTGTGAGACAGTGAGGATAGTTTAGGATAAAAGCTCCAACATATCAGTTTGCTAGAGCAGAAAATTAATAGAGATAGATTGGTTTTTAGAGGCATTTGAAACTATCTGCCTCTTCATCTACCAGCAGCTCTTCTCAGACTGCCTGCACTGTTGTACTTTATTCTCCGACACATTGCTACAAGATGACACCTCGGATTTTTAAGCTTTTCCTGTTAATTAAAAGACTTGTTCCTCCCAAAGGCTGGAAAGAAGCTGACATTTTCAGTTTTAAATTTGACTTACGTTAACATGGCTTTCAGGTGCAGAGGTTTTTCCTCTGCTTTGCTTTGAACAGAGCTCCCTATGAATTTCTCTGTGTGATAGTTTGGACTAATGACAATTCCAGACAGCAGAAACAAAATTGTCTAAATCCCATTACAAAGTCACTCCTAAGCAAATCCATAAAAGGCTATGATATAACAATTCATGGGTTATCACTGCCTGATGTGCTTTACAATTTAAAGGGAAAATATACATATATATTCCTTGGCACAACACAGTTGGCTAAGAAAAGATGAATCCCTTTGACTCGCACATCCTGCCACCATCTCAGCGCCCCTTACTTCTTGCTGTAGGATGGAATGATGAGTCAAGTCACAATTTCATACTAGAAGTGCAAAATGCTGTGCTTACATCCAGCTTGAATCCACAATTTTAAGTTCATAGTGTGAAGTTGGTTGGTGCTGGTCCCTCACAGTAAGACAATGGATGCTGGGCAGGAAATTAACTCTAAGACAGAGACGCAGATTTGGCAGAGCACTCTTTGCTGAACTGAGCATCAAATTTCCTAAATAAAGGTGGAATTAAGCAGACACATGTCTGAGAAATGTCAGCTTCAGAGAAAGCCTAGTAAGTGAAGGTCTTACAGAGTTTATCAGTACTTTGTGTTATGTAAAGTAGAAAGTTGTTTATAAGGTTTCCATGCATATGCTTATTCCCACAGTTACACATTAATAAATTTTTCATCAACTTGAGTGAGAGATGAAAAAAACATCAAATGGCTCATGCTGAAGAGCACACCACTGTCATCTACCTGGGTACTTTCACCACATTTTAATATTTTACAGTTTTCCTATAGATCCCACTGAACTTTATCAAGCCAGGATTCTAATTTACACCCACAACTTCATTTCACTTTACCTGAGATTTAAAAAATTGATTTCTATCATTTGGCTTAAAGAAATCAGTGCTGTTCTTTTGTTTGTTTTGGCGTATAGAAATAATTGCGTCTCTTTCAGAAAGAGCACAACGAGTATTCAGCAAAAACACACTTTGAAATTGTATTGCCTGGTTTTGAGTTACTGTTTGAGATCCTGATGCAAAAGCAAGTGAATTCAAAAGCTTCTCAGTTTCATCAGTCTTTGGCTCAGGTTCTAAAGGGTTATTCTTTACATTCCTTCTAATACTGTGTCATACTCAGACTGTAGAGCCAAAAAAGAGAAAGAAGATTATGCATTTGGCTTTGAATTTAGAATGGGATCTTAATTAGCATTCACTTTCAGCTTAATTCCAGTCACAGAAAGTTTTTATCCTTAATAGAGGAGCAAAAGGTAAGCTGAGGCACATCACTTCTCTAAATCTTATCCATACATCTTTCTGATAGAAGAACCGGTGCATACACTGCCATCAGTACATGTAATTAGTGGCAGTATGCACAAAGAGGTATATCCTAATGAGATGCTGGAAAAATATGTGAACCAGTTATCCATATACAGAAGTACATGAAAAGATACTAGAGAGTGGCATGATTATATCCGGGTGCCTCTGCTATAAAAAGCATTTGTATTACCCTTACTTCTCTGAATAAATTCAAATGACAGCCCCATTTCATTTCTTCATTCAGTCTGGAGGCCAGATGGCATTAGAATCATTTACTTCACCTTGTTGTGCTTAATTACTACAATCAACACACTATTTTCCAAATTAATCATAACAAAGTAATTTCATTAGTAACACAGCAGGCTGTTGAATTATTAGCATCATAACAGTTTGCAAACAATTAAACTTTATTTGAACCTTAAAAATTTGCAGAGTAGAACATTATTATAAGATCTAATGGCAGTACCATACAAATCCAGAACAGAGCAAATAATCAAGTAAAACGCTGTACAATGTGAGAGTTACAATCACCTTTTAAAAATTCGCTCTCTCGCCGTTCACAGAAAGGCAAGCACAATCTAAGTGAACAAAGAAAATGAAGCTATTAGCATCTTCTACCCGGGTTTTGTTTGAGTTGTATTAACAGAGATTTCCTTATCCAACAAAGGTTATGGTATTCACACAGATTTAAAGTAAACCGCTCATCCGTGGTCCATCGCTGGCTTATTCTGAGACATTTCCAGTGAGTTTCAGGAAATCTTTTACGTTTTGAATTTAAGGCAGTTTGTTTACTCTCCCCCATCAATAAGCACTAGAAGGGAGAATCCCTACAAGAGAACCGCAGACAAAAGCCACTCGATTTCTCTGGTTGTCACCACCCAGGAGAGGCCGCGCCAGTCAGCCCTGCCCCTCATCGCTTGGGTAAGGACTCCCTCTCCTGGAAAAACCGCAGAAATGGCGCGGGACAGCACGGAGGGGGAAGGGGACAGGGAAGGGACCAGGATCGGGATCCGCCTCCGCCTCCGCCTCCGCCCGTCCCACGAAAATCTGCTGCCACCCAGCGCCGCGGCCGCGCAGCACAGGGCAGCCTGGGCCGGGGCCTGCCCGCTCCCCGCTCCCCGCGCCCCGCTCCCCGCTCCCCGTTTTCCGCTCCCCGTTTTCCGCGCCCCGCTCCCCGCGCCCCGCTCCCCGCTCCCCGCGCCCCGCTCCCCGCGCCCCGCTCCCCGCGCCCCGCTCCCCGCTCCCCGCGCCGGGCCTGGCCCTCAGCCAGCGCCCAGCCAAGGCACCTGGTCTCAGCAGCTGGGGGAGGGTTTATTCCCTAAAAACCTAGGTGGTGGTGGTGGTGGTGGTGGTGGTGGGATTCGGAATTCTGTAATTAATAAAAAGCCATTTCGGTGGGCAGATTTATGGCGCTGCCATGTTAACAAGGGAGAAGGAGCATTTCCAGCTCCGCTATTAACGCTTCACATTCTGTACACAATCCACCAGTACGCTTGACAAATTAAAGTAGTAAAAGATCTGAAGACTATAATCTATCATTTTAATGCTTCGCTGATAACGCACAGAATCCATTCCAATGACTATCTCTTTAAAAAATTACAACAAAACTCCGTCCCCCGTTTGACGCCTATTAGAATTCAGTGTACCAGCAAGCACCATACATTAGCTAACACAGAGCACAACATCTTAGTTTACTGCGGGGATCCAAATTCTGAGTTCAGACTAACGTTTCCTTTTAACCCACAGTATTCCTGGGGTCTGCCTAAAGCATAAACAGCACAAGCAACTACACGGGGACCTGCACAGGCTCAGCAGCTCCCAGACTGGCCTGACCTGCCTCATTGGCAGATTAAGGGTCTCACAAATCAACTGTCTGGGAGGATCCAAAAAAGTTGATCTTGCATGCTTACGGTAAAGCACATCTCCAAAACAAGAGTACATAAAGTATTAACTCTGACTTGCCCAACAGTTTGTCCACAAGTGGTAGGATTTTAGTGCACTTTTTTATGTTTCAACCAATGTTTCTAGGCACAAAGTACTGGCTTTGACGCAAGAATGCAGGTAGCTATTGCTAATCCACATAAGGTGAAGATCTCTGTTGCACAACTTGTATTAGAATTCCACATTCCAACAAGGTATCCAGATTTGACTCTGCAAAAGTATCTGTAAAGTACAGATAGAATATTTCACAGTACCACAGACAAAATATTTTCCCCTGCAATTTACCTTGTGTTGACTTAGCAAAAATTGTGGGGTTTAATACATTTTCACAGATTTTCATAGAATTACTATGTCCAAGTCAGAATGGTATCAGAGCAGTATTACCACATAGGCCAATTTATTACACCAGCAAAAGAATCAAGTCTTCATTGTGTGTCAACAAAATAGTAATTAACAATACAATACTAAATATGAGAAAAATAAATCATTGGCTAAAGCATAACTTAAAAACATTTGGAAACAGAATATCCTGAAGATTGGCAATATTATACATAAATTTCCCTCAACTTTCTGATGAAGCTGCACAACATGTACAGTAAGCATTAAAAGCTTTATATACGTATGAATCAAGTAGCACTTTACCCTCAAAGCTCAGTGTAATTTTTCTGAATCTGCAGAACAGGATAAGATAGCAAAATTCCCTGAAAGAACACAAATCTACAGCTATACAGAGTGCTGCTAACATGTAAAAGGAAAGAGCAACAGGCACTATATGGCTGCTTGTGCCTCATATGCTAATTACCATCTATTTAATTTCCTAGCATTACAATTGTATAAAAAGTGGCTAGGAAGAACATTTCCTTAAAGTTATGATCAATTACAGTTTATAATGTTTAATATACACAAGACAACGATCTGGCTACGTTCACTGAAACCACAAAACATGTACAGCAGAATCTTCTCTCAGAGGCTGGGTCTGTAAACTGCAGCTGCACACCACTCTTCATTTCAAGTGCAGATTTCTCCTGATTAGGGAGAGGGAAGTTGAAAGTTCATCATTAACCAAAAAACCTCAAACATGCATATCAAACCCAGTCCAAATATATATCCCCTTCCACAGTTTTCTGCACAGATAGATATATACATACTACTAAAGTAACAAAACTAAATAAAAACACCACCAATTTTATTTTTAAAAAAATCTGGAAAAGGAACACAGTTATTAAATATATTATCTTTTGTGCCCTGTGGTTTAATATTTCATACAGAATCCAAGAAAAAAAGAAAGTACTTTAATTGAACCTCAATATATTTTGCCATAATCTTTATGTTAACAGGACTCCTACAAAGGTTCCAGGAAAGACATACTTATGAAACAGAGAACAAGGGAACATATAAGCCATTACAGAAGATTGGATTAAAATGTACTTACCCAGGCCTCTCAAATATCATACATCTCCATTATGTAGGCTTTAGGCACCAAGCCAATGGTTCCCTTCATTTCTCCTACCCACCAGCCAAATCTATCGTACTCCTAATTGAAAACAATACGCAGTATTAACCTTTAGTCTGATATAAATGCAATAGAGTTTTGTATGCAACTCCTTATGGATGCTTTCTCTTATATACAGTTATAATAATTTCAACTGAAAATTAAAACATTTTGTCTTTTTGTTACAGGCATTCACATGCAGAGTTAGGCAAAGGCAAAATCTAAATTTTAAAAAGGCCAGGCACACTCCAGAAAATTTCTTAATTATGGCCACGCTTCTCTAAGACCTACTAAAAATAGCCAACCTCCTTATCCTCTATTCATCGCAAATACAAAAATCTTATCTTTGTTACTAAAATCTAGTAGCACAATGTTAACATATAACAATCAACAGGGATTCTTTCAGTATCACAAACTAAACTCTAAGAAACTTACCATCAACTTATTTTAAAAACTACTTGACTCAAATGTGAAGGGAACACTATATATGTAATACATAACATCATTCTGTGGACAAAGTCTACTATTGCTTTAGGCTTGCAGAAAATTCTACAGCAGATCTCATATTCCTGACAGATGACTAATGTACTCCTGTTTGAAATATGTTTAGGCTTAGTGAGATAAACATGAAGCAAAATGAAATATAATGGTTTAAAGAAATAGTATCTTCCAAAAGCAGTACCGAGTAAGAGTATTGTGGTATTGTGGCATATAATTATTGTAATAATAAAATAATGTAATAGTGATATGTAATTATTGTATATTGTGGTATATACTTAAATTTTTTCCTATGAGATAAATATTTTAAGATTAATCCTAATAGTGGTTCAATAAATTGCAACAGTTGAAATTGCACACACAGATATATTGAGTTACAAATGAAGCATTATTAAAACAGAGATCTTATTCAAAACTGAATGATTAGTAAGACAGATATTACTTTGGAACAAACATACAAAATACGAAATACACAGATATCTCTGATAAGCAACATCTGCTTCCTGCTACATTGTTCTTCTGATGAGAAGAGCAAAAGACTCTAGGATTCTGAATTACTGGTCCTACTGAGATGAAGCTACTATTTTGAACTGTGGTAAAGTTTTTTGGTTATAAATAGCCAACTGCAGCTTAAGGGTTAATGGAGTTTCATTAGAGCCCGAGCTATAATGATTTGCTGCTGGCATATTTTGCCTGGTCAAGAGTTCTCTGGGGTCCTATGAGGTGCTTAGTGAACTCAGCTCTCTGTGTGTAACTACGATGGCCTGCTTTCATGTGGGCTTTTTCTTTGCTTTTTGCCTTTTTTTTTCCCAATGCTTGCATGCAGGCACCTACGCAGTTTTGTATTTTCTAATTGTGGAAGGGTGAACACTAGTCTACAGTTAAATATTTTCTTCCTTCTCTTAACAGTGAATTGGGGATTTAAAGGATTGTATCCTACTCTGCATGAAATACTGCAGTAAGTGTGATTTAAAGGAAATCCATCAAAAAATAAAAAAGCAGGAAAACCTTCATTTATGATGTAAACATGCAAACAAGAAAGCTGCAAAAATAATTCCACCTTCTTCCCCCCCTCCACTGCAGAGCAGACTGCTGGGGATGGGTTTGGTCTTGAAAGTCTAGAGGTATCTGAACCTGATCTTCAGTGCACACTGCTCTCCACAGAAGTTAATAACCCTTCCCATGGGGCTTCACATTACACCCCAAATCCTTTAAGGCGAAACAATACCCTGACACTGAGGTTTATAATCTCCCAGATCAGCCTGTTTAAAAATCTATGCTTTATCTCACAAAACACTGTTTAAATATACAAACTGGATTTCAAGACTGAAGTGGGAAATTGCTGAAAGGAGCAGTACTCACGTATACTACTGGAATCTCAGCAATAAATCTCTCCAAGAGAAAGCAACAAAAGATTTTAAGCTGCTACACGGAATTCGCACAGTGACTGACAAGAGTGATTAAGCAAGTTTTGCTAGACATCAGCCAAAAAAACAAACAATACATGAAATGAGGGAAGTGGCTCCGTTAAGCGGTCATTAAACTGCATATGACAAATGGCACAGAAAAAGCCTGTGGATTACATTATCCATTGAAAATGTTCCACTTAGCAACACTACATGGACTTAGAAACAATTGTTTTTAAAGAAACAATTCAGATAGCTCAAATTAAAATTAAAAGCATGCTGCTGTTTTGAAAACTTTTTGGGTTTCGCTACTTACTAATACACCACTTACTGCTCTGCCATGCAGCTAAGTGAGAAGATGAAATGAATGTTGATGTAACAGACTAGTAAACTAATTTAAGGATTCACTGCAACCATTATACCATACAGACAATATTGCAACACAGAAGCTTTTACTTTACATTACTATTCTTTGCATGGGTCTCAAGAGCAACATGAATCCCAATTAAACCATCTGCAGTCTATAGAAGCCTGAACAAAAATATAATGCAGATACCTGGCTACCAAGAACATAAAACCTTAGTCTCTGGTTTTAGAATAATTAGACAGCATTCCCTTTTAAGCTGATTACAGTACAGACATTTCTCTTTAAACTACTAACCCCTCCCTCCTATCCTCAGTACCATGAAAGAGTGCTTAACTAGTGAGGCAGATAAGCAGCCCCCCTAGTCCTTACTTGAAGTCACACATAAAATCCAAATCGATGTATTGTTTCTATCAATGTTACCAATTATAAACTCCTTCGCGGCAATACAATTTCATTAATACGCTGCTGTTGTGCCATTCATATGTCTATTACTGCTGCTTAAGATCTCCAGAATAAAAGTATATAGTCCACATTTGTAGGAAATAAAGATTAATATGCAGAAAGACGTGAATACAGTTCGGAGTTTTATACGAAGGAAAAAGTTGGGAAGCACTTTGCTTTTGCAAGCATCAGCTTCAGATCTCAGGTACCACTGAGTTTACCATCTGGTATCCCTCACTGCATTCAGCTCTTAATATCACTGCTAACATAGGCAAGCGACTATACTTCAGAAGGACTGATAAAATAATGAAGAGTCCTTTAATCTACAGGAAACCATTGTAGTCAATTTATAAGAAATATTGCATCCCTTTGTAGGATGTGTAATTATTTTCTATTAATCATGTGCTATAAAGCTACATTATGTGGTTATTCTGTTATCACTAGAAAGAGGCCTGCAGTCAGCTCCTGACAATGTTAGGTAATTACTAACACAAAGCTTCTTTCTCCTTATGTAGAAACGCTATCAAGATCCAGAGGTGCTGTGATGCTCGCTGTATGAAAATAACTCTCCGAAGAAATTCAATAACTGCAAAATGAATTGCTCCAAGGCAAATAGAAGGATAGGAGAGGGGGGCAGGGCCAGATCCAGCCACCCTGCAATGAGGAGAATGCACAAGTGTGCGGCCATGCTCTGCCATGTGACAGGGAGCACATTTGCCATAGCAGGCAATGTTAGCAGGGCCGGGGGGAGGAGGGGGCCACCACAACCCTCCCAGAACACAAGCACCAGGGCAATGGAATATATTATGCCAAATAATATGAAACAACAACCTTAACAAATGACCAAATGCTTTCTAAGCTACTTCTGCATTTCCACTGTCACAGAGTGGATTTCTTTTTTTTTCCTAGCAGAAATTTATTAACCAAAGTGAAGTAATTTCACAGGGCAGCAAGGAACAGGTTATGACTTAACATTTAACATGCTGGCAAAACACTCTCTATACAGCACGCTATGATTGAGGGGGGAAAAATCCCATCAGGGTTTACAGGCTCCTTAACTGCTCTCAAGTGAACACACTGTGAGCAGATGCTTCTCCTTGTCCCCATCCCACCAATTTCACTGCACTGATGTCTATGTACCCATGACTACGTAAGACACTGATCATAAAACCTTTTGTACTTGGGGAAAACACAATCGTTAGAAACACATTACCTGTTTTCTACAGATGTCTTTTAAATCCAAGATTTTAGTCCTCTACAGAAGAGAATTTTGATATTTTGACATATAAAAAGAGAAAATTTTTATCCTTGACGATTTCCAAAGCAGTTGCTACCTTTAGAACAGTTCCTCTGCCTAAATGAGATTCTCCAGATGCTTTGTACCATATAAACTTCTACTGACTTCAGCAAAAGTTGAGAACATCTAGTTCTTGTGCAATTAGTCTCCATTGTTGAATACATATGGTATGTTTTTTCATGTTTGTAGTAGGGGTTTTTTTATTTGTTTGGTTTCAAAAAAGAGTTGCTGAAAATTATTGTGTTTCAATGCCTTGAAGAAAAAACGGAGCTGTATTTAAAAAAAAAACCACAACTGAAGTGTGTGAATTCAAGATTTTTCTCCTTCCTTCTAATAGCAGCACTGTGAGTAATAGTAACTTACAGGCTGAATACCTGCAAACTTTAAAACTGAAAAGCCAAATGTATCTATAGCCTTATTTGGGGTTAAAATAAGTAACCTCTACTATCAAGCTAAATATGTGTCAGAAGCAGGGATGAATTTTTTTCAAATAATATCCTGGGGTGCAATTTTGGCAAGATAATATTTTAAAACATCTCCAATTCATCCAGGAGATTCATTCTAGCTAAAAAGTTTTAGAACTTCCTTTGGTGTAATTATTGAATGATACACTGTCAACCGGGGAGCAGTTTTGGCACAGAACAGCATTTTCTCTAAAAGCAAAGAATGACAAATGTCTTAAATAACTGAATGAGACTTCTTCACAGGTAGTAGAGTTGTTTTAAGATGGCAATAAAATGGTCATCTTTAAAAATATAAGCGCCAGATTTATTGTATGGTTGCATTATTAGGTTTTATTTCCCACAATGACATGAGAGAAAATATACAGCAATTAAAGATTTCCAATATAAATCATAGTAAGCAGACTGGGTTCTGAACCAAAACTGTCCCCAGAAAACACCCTGAAACAACAGAAAGGCCATTTTATTTTCCCTTAGATGACGCAAGGCTGAATTTTTTTCTAATCTGATAGGTAAAGGCTTACATATTATCAGTATGCAAACCAACTGAAGAGCTAGAGTCACTTTGCATTACTTCTAACTAACCTTCTGTTTAAAGGCCTTCACTCTTATCTTGTGTTTAGACATGTACTTATTGTGCTCCCACCCCCACCTGTAAAAAATAAAACTAAACAAGCCAGGAAATCGGTAGTGTACAACTTCGTATTGCACTTTAGTTTTGATCAGAAGCATCCCACTGAAGTGAATGTCCCAAAGCTCCCACCTTTTCCACGCTGGCTCCCTTTGCAGAGCCATCAGTCTCAGAGCACACACACAACATTTATTTCAGATGAAGCTAAAATGGAAGATGCACTTGAACATGTTCCAACTATTAATGTGTTCTCATTCCACAAAACCAGGCTAGACCTCTTTGGACATCAAACAGCTTTGAAAAAGCGTGGTGTGGACAGCAGGGCCTCAAGCACTAAGTGTTTCACTCTGCAAATCTGCTCCTATTGGTACTCCCTATTTGGGGAGCCATAAGCAGTATGGCCATGGAATAGAAATTATGGATCTCAGTATGACCAGCCAGAAAACGGCCTGACAAAATAAAACACTCAGGATTTTAGGATGTTTTTCATATCTTTCTGTAAAATACTCAATAAATATATTTTATTAAGATCACACAGATAGTGTACAAAATGCTCACAGTGGTTCTGAAATAGCTGCATTGTTAAGTTGCACTTTATTTCATAAGCAGTAAACTGAGCTATGGAGATTCTTTGTCTTCTTACTAAGCAAAAAATACAGGTTGAAATGTGAGCATTTCAATATTTATTGTATTGAAAGAGCAAAAATCTGCCACACTTGAAACCTAAAACCACCAAATATTGGGTAATCAAGCACCAAGTTAACACTCTACTTTCATGAAATATTCTAGAGCAAAAGTTGGTCATAGATGAGATTTCCATGAATCATGAATACCAGAGTGAGCAGCACTGGGGCATGAAATGATATAACAAAAATTAGGGAGAATTCCAGTTTAAGATATAATTTCTGATTTTGAAGCATTATTTGCTATTTTAATACAAATATAAATAAGAAGGATATTAAATTAGTGTAATGTTAAGAAATGTCAGTAATTCTATTAAGCAGGTGCCTACTAGCATATTGAGGTAAATTTTCACTATTACTTGCATTTGGCTGGTGAAACTATGGAACTTCGTAACACAAATACACCTAAAGCAAACAAACAAGTACTGCAAGTGTTGCACTTGCATAAATTGTGCATACAAAACTTAGGGAAAAAATAGAACTACCTCCATCCACAGTTATCTTTGTTTCTGAAAATTGATTTCTTGAGTACAGCTATAGAAGATTTATAAAAATGATTGCTATACTATGGTCTGTTTTCCCATATATCACATGGGCTTGAAAGCAAAGGCAAGCCCATAAATGAGCAGGACTTAAGAGCAATCATCCTTTTAGAAAACAGGACTCCAAAGTATTGCATTTCTAACAGTCAATATTAACTAAGGAATGTTATTAACAAGTGTCTTTATCAGTACAGCTATAAAATATGTTTTTACAGCATAATGGAATAAGGGTATATAGTTTTCTGAAAGTTCACATAATTCATAGCATTCATAGCAAGCCACTTGAATATTCAAGAATATTATAAATTAAAATAATAGTAGTAGCATATCTGTACAGATACATTTATCAATTAATCTGAAATGTTAACTATATTTTTAAATAAAGTTAATGAGCACTGTTGCAATAGTTCTGTTCATTCTGCCCATATTAGAAACTCTACTTTTGAGGGAAACTAGGTAGAAAAACCTAGAAAAAAGTTGTGTGGTTTGGGGGTTTTTTGTAAAAGCCCACAGATTTGCTGCCACACAAAAGCCACAACTGACGTAAATATTTAGAAAATAGCTTAAATAGTTTTTGAATACACCTTGAAAACAAGAAAAACATGCTTTTCTACAGTAACTGCACTAGTCGGGCAAAGGTATTTCTGTTGTCAGAGTATGAGCTCATGCTCATTGCAATAACACTGAGTTCTGATGCTCATTTTAAAGCAAATTCTGGGGATTTGTGTTTGCATAATATTTAGCTATTTTAGGAAGTAAACACTGCCAAACTGAAACAATGCTCATTTTTCTAAAAGACATTAACCTAGAAACTTACATGTAACATATTGCTCCTCTTGCTTTATTTAAATTCTATAAATGCCCAAATTTGCTAAACTGGTTCATAATTACTTCTGTTACACTAATGATTTCATTTCTTGGAAACAAAATAGTCACTTTCGTCGTAATTTCTGTGCAGGTATAAGAAAAGTTGGTAAAAATATATTGCTTTGGCATAACTCTTGCTGGTAGAGATGAATATCTATTTTATCACGTTCATCAGAGCAGTCTATACCATTTATATTTCACTGTAAAACAAAGAACTATTACATGTTGCACAAATATGCTCGATATTTTGTTAATGCTTCACCCTTCCTACTATAACACTGCTATACCCGTACTTACTTCCTTATCAGCAAAATGTGATTTTCAAGAGTAATGCTCCTGGCTGACATATGATAGAAAGGCAATAAAGCCACAGCTAGGTTCAGCTGACGCTGAATTTATGACACCATTTTGGATGCATACACATCGCCCCCCTGTCAGTACCTGCATCTCTCATTTTCAACCACTAGATGGTGTGAAAAAGTAAAAAAATTGCCTCGGATTCCTGTCGACTGCCACAAAATCCGAGTATTAATGTAGTGGATTAGGAAATATTTTAGAAGAAAAGTCTTGACCCACTTCAGGATGGTTAGGCTCACTTTTCCTTTGGTTATATTTTCACTTACCGGACAAAGAGCTCATAAATGATTAGACCTTGAAACTGAATCAAATGGAGGGTTAAGACAGATAATTCTCTGGCACTTTCCCCTCCAAGGACCCTAAATTCCAAGCTGACAGTAGTAGCCAACACTCATTTTTCTGAAAAAGCTGTAACAATCTTTAAGTGAAACAGGGCTGAATTTTCTGGGCTGTATTTTGGAGTAGAAATCGTTCCCATAGAGAGAGGCTCTATATATCTGGAGCAGCAGCAAGCCTGTTTCAAGGACCGATTATGGATTAATCACGGCATAGCAACAGGACAGTTGATATACAGAGGACAGTTTAAGCTACTGTTTTTCTATTTTGCTCCATTTTTTAAATTAAATTTCTCACTCTTTTGGGGAAGGAGTAGCAAACAATTTTTTTCACCTACAAGCTGAAGATTAAGATTTTACAGTCCCCATACTGTACCTGGAGACCACAACCCACAAAGAGGCCAAACTCGTACAGTGGAATCCATTCACTCATGGGCATTTTGGGGGGAGCAGGAGGGCAAAGAAGTGGTTATTTTAAATTAATACAATTCTTCAATGCTGAATAGCTGCTTGAAAGTTTGCCCAATCCATGAGCGTTACTCAGCCTTTAGTAATGCAATTCAGTTATTGGTTTAACTGACAATGAAATACTTCAAAAGATATACATGGACAAATTAATATTAGTAATACATCTTCTGTATTTTTATGTAGGACTATCCTTCTACCATAAATATTAAATTTATTTAAGACAGAAGCTGTTACATTTATGATCTAGAAATGTAGTTAAAGGTGTAAAAGAAGATTTAAAGCAATTGTGACAAAACTTAAGAGTTTGAAACTAAGACTAACAGATGCCTACTTGTGTATTTCAGTGACCTACAATATTTTTTGTACTAATTACACTAACTGCAATTAGATATATATTCTACACATATTTTAAAAGGTAGTTTTTTTCAATGAGGACTTTAAAAGCTCAGCCTTTTTTTCCAATATGTGGGGAAAACAGAAATTTCCCTTGATTAATTGTTCAGAAGAAGACTTCGATGAACCCTGAGATATATATTTTAACAGAGGTTAAAATATATAATTGGTTTTGTTGGGAGGCTAAGGAAAAATCTGAAAATTAACCAGCATTAATGTTGAACAAAACTTCATGCTTAGTGCCATTCAGATGAGAGAAATCATATTTCTCATTTGTTTTGCAAACAGAAAAGTAGTAAAAAATGCCCAAATCTGTCAGAGCAAACAAATTTAGAATCTGAGCTGTCAGAACAATAACAATATCCGTACAAAGATGAAAGCATAGTTCAAAAAAACAAACCATCTTCTGTAGCAAGATCCCAAAAAAGTCAGAATCAGCAGAGTCAGGAATATAAAACAGGAAACAAAAAACATAACATACAAGATAACTTAAAATTCTACAAGGCTAACTTCTACAAGCAGAAAGCACATTGTCTCCTGTTAAGTCAGTTAACAAATGGTAGCCAAGATTTAACAAGTAAATAAACATGCTTTAAAGTTAATTCCTGTTACATGGTTATGTTTTAATTGTGATTATAGTTCATTTGACAAAATAATTAATTGCAGTGAATATCTGATTGCAAACAAAGGATCTGAAAGGGAGTGCCAATTTCCCCCCATAGTACTGTGGGAATGTGCACTTCTGCCATTGCTCACTTTCTACAACCATGCAGCCCCAGTAGTGTCTCCTACCTTGCTGATAATGTGGATAACGTCACCACGTTTAAATGTCAACTCATCACTTCCATCTCCTGTGCAGTCCCACAAACCTTGATAGAAATTGGCATAATCGATATTTTCACTATCTGCAAAGAAAACAGCATCTAATTATAAAACAATCAAGATTGAGGATAACTAAAGCTACTCTTTAAATCTCCAGATAGTACAAAGCAATTTATTAGCACGCATTTCTTATTCCTCTTTTTAGAAACGGCTCCTTCCTGCCATGCAAGCAAGTGAAAAGCAGGTTTAATGTGCAAGCCCTTCACTGGCAAGTTGTATCACTGAGAGACATGTAGCTACAGGTTTTCAAAGCATTTTTCAGCCGCAACTTAAAGCAGCTCCTTTTCCTCTACTAGTATATTTCTAGCAAGGCATATATGTATCCCAACTTGAAACTGATAACATTGCTAGAATATAATTAATAATGATCAGTGAAAGGAAGCTAAAGTATTTTGTGATACACTCCCCCTCCGTCTCCTGTTTCAACAAAATTAAATAGCTTCTCTGAGAACCTTTGAGATAATCCTTGATTCTTCCTTCTGAAATATTGGAGAACTTGGAAACTGTTGCTGAAGCTGCATTTCAAAAATATTTGTGTCAGCTCCAGTTTAGGACATTAAGGTCTGGCTAAACGCGCAACTAGACTACAGTCATAAACTCATCCTTCTAACAGCATAAGCACAATGGATGTGCTGTGTTCAAGCTGCCATACAGACCATTAACTGATTGATTATTTAGCACTCTTTGCTCTGTAATACGGCAATAACACAGTAATAAATGCTTTGTCATACATTTACAATACAGAGTACATCTACTGAAACACAGTGCTCACACACAGTTAAATACACTGGGTGCTTCTGTTGCACTGCAAACTATTTCCTGTTTTTAATTCCATGAGAATGGAGTGTGATGAGTTAATGCAAAAAGAATGTAAGCAATACCACTAAGATGACCAGTTACATTATGTATACACTAACCAGACAGAATGTATATGTACTAATAATTTACATCTCTGGAAAGCTATCTTCTAATTCTGATAACATAAATATCACTGAACTGCCTGGATCAAGGCTGTCATCTTAGTTTTGTTATATGATCCTTGAACTGTAGGCATGCTGGTTATTCCAACATAAACCAGTTACATTTGCATGTCATTAGCACTCTACACCATTATTTAGAGTTTACAATTTAACTATGATTGGTTCATTTTATTACTAAAAAACTCCTGCTAAAATATCAAGTATCAAGAGACAGAAAGCATCACACTGTTAAAAATAGTGGTATTCAACTTGTGTTCTTCCCTATTTTGGCAAATACTTAGATTTTAATTTTAATATTCTCTGTATGAGCAAGAAGAGCTTGTTTTCTCTTTCTCCATTTCAGTCTCTGTTCTGTGCTATCTTGTTTGGGTGGCAATACTGTCATAAGGCTAAATATTCACAACCTTGAATTCAAAGCTGCTATGCCAGTTACACACCCTTTAATTTTCCACAAACTGGTGGTTAGGTGCTACGACTTGCTATGTAGCACTAGGGGGCGTTCTGGCTGCCAGCGCCCAAATTCTTCTGTCCTCACCCCAAATGCAACAATTGATACCCATAGGAACGCTCACAACCATTCAGAAATAAGATATTTGGATATTTAAAAATGCGTAGACATAATCATTTCAACATGAAGGCTTAATCAGTTTGAAATGTTGCACCTCCAAATTTTGGCCCTTCCTATTTTTCACCTCATTATTCACCAATTTAGCTTTAGACAATTATAAACAGTAACACATGTTAGCATGAAATTAATTTGTGATAAACATTAAATCAGTATCTCTCCTTGGTCTTTTTATATTGAACTGATCACAGTTCCCAACTCAATCTAGATAACATAAGTCACATGAGAAAAAAAATAAAAGAGCTATTTTAGTATATTCCACCTCTCAAATCTTTCAGCAGTTGGCTTATTGATTTAGTTTAAAATACATTAATCAGGACTTTTACTTCTTCAGAACATCACTGAAAGAAATCATGACTTTTGACACTGACCTTTACCATTCTGAGCTCTGCTCTTACCTTTATGTGCCTGAAGTAACTCCTGTTAACACTAATGTGAGTTGCAACAGAAGAAACCCAAAAGCGGGTGAGACACGTCTCTCATATGTTCATCATGAGCCTTTAGTTAAGTCTTAAAGCAGAAAGCAACTCAACTAATAATGTGACAACACTGGAAAATATGCATTTTAAAATAAACTTATTGTGACAGTTAAGATATTGACCAAAGACTAACTATGGCTCTGTGCCCCCGTTTGTGAATTCAGCATAAGACAGAGTTGTTTAAATCAGAAAGCCACATTTTTCAGAAGAAAATATACCAGTATACTAGAAGCACAGAAACAAAAAACAGGGGAAAAAACTGGCAGTGTAAGTTTGTGAACAACTATGCTGGTCTTCCAAAAAAGTGTTGATTTCAATTTTGAAATCCCCTCTCATGCCTACCAGCACAAGTTTCTCTAAGTTCTGTTAGGACAGCTACATATGCAGAGAAGATAATGGTAAATGTAACTTCAGACTTTGTACATCTAAAGTGAGAAAGGCTTCATAAAATAACTCATAGTGCTTACATACAGAGGCATAGAATAATTTTTAAAAAGGCAGCAAAAATCTCTGCAAAACACAAGCCCCCACTTTCTTACTTTGGTCCTTTTCAGTTTGAGAAGACCTTGACAAATTTCCTTTTATTGACTCTGAAGAATGGTATAAAACAAAACCAGGAGGTCTGAGTAAAGGAATTTGGTATTTATATGGTAATGAAATAATGTGAAGCTTCTTAAACACATGTAATACCTAAAAACAGATGGATTTTAGCATCAAGAACTTATGTGTCCATTACAGTTCAAATTCAAAAGGTACTGATTTGCTGGCATTACTCTGTTACAATTACACACTATTCTCAAACATTATGAAATGTTGTGTGCCTTAAAAATACTATGATGACATAATTGCTAAACTGAAGTCTGTTGCATTTTGAAGGTATGGTCACTTGGCCACAAACACAAATAAGACATGATAAAAAAAAAAAAAAAAAAAAATTAAGTGTGTAGCTGTGGGCAGAAAGCAGTTTGGTTTTACCTGCCCACTGCTTTTAAGACTACCAATCCCAAGAAATGGGTGAGTAGGATTTTGGATAGGTTTTTTCTCCAGAAAATACTTCTTTCATTCCAGGACAGCTACCCAGATGAACTAGTATCTAACAGTTCCCAATACTCTTCCAAAAAGAATTCCTCATGGTTTACTTCTGCTTTTCCATTAACAGTAATAGGAACAATGGATATTTTTGTCCAATATACTGACAAAAACACTTCAGAATTATTTTGACAGATCAAAAGACAATGGATGCCAGCCTCCCTGACAGTAGTCTCAGACTGCTTATTTCACTGAAAAATACTGGCATCTGACAATACATGCTTGAAGAAAAAAAGGTGAACAGATCAGGTAAAAAAAAATCTGACAAATGTATCACTCAAGCATGCATCTCAAACATTAGACTGTTCAAAACTTAGGAATGCCCATTAATTACTCAAGGCGGGAAAATTATAATAATATTCTAACAATCACAATAGAGAGGAAAAAAACCCCACAACTTGAAAAACAGATTAATAGTACATATTTCAGACGGATTTAAGCATGCTGTCCCACTGCAGCCTAAGCCAATCTAACTGCTGATTGTTTAATTTCTGCCCCCTGCCTTTGTGATAATTTTTGCACTTCCCATTTCTGAGCACAAACCTGACAGAACACTAAACTGACCAAAACAAAAGCATCAATTACAACCTAAACATGAAAATGCAATACGTAAAACATTAGGATAAATGCGATTGTGCCTGATTTCCCTCAGTCATCCATTTTAACACTGATGGCATGTAAGTTAGCAAATCCTACTACAGCAGTGATTTACAGCCAGAAGTTTGCTTGCACATTCCTTGTGGAATGAAGGAATACATGTGTATGTTTTCCTTTCACAACTGTAGTCCACTGCCTGGTATATTAAACAGTTTGCCATTCTGACTCATGTTCCTCGACTTTTGGTAAGATTTTTCAAAAGTTAATAGTGTCAGATTTGAAGATTACTTAATAATATTTGAAAAAGACAAACTGTAGCCCGTTTTGGTAACGATGTGCTCAACATTTACCATAGTGTAGGCTTAAAGATGGAGATAAAGGTGAAGTTCAAAATTAATGCTACCAGAATGAATGTCTTACACAAGTGATCTAGACTCTCAGCGTTGAGTTTCAATCACCAAACAAGACAAGCCCTGTTAAAGAACATAGTTATTTGTTAGTTCTGATGATGTCTTAAACTTCAAAAACTGCCTGTTACTTACTTGCCTTTTTTCCCACAGGCCAGAAAAGTTATGAAATAAGGGCAAAACAACTGCAGTGTATTTATTTGGACTCAAACTCTAATCTATCCCAAGATGTTCGGTTTAATCTTTCTCACTTTCCTTCTCCCACTGTTCCTTACTTACCATAAAATCAACATATTTACAGTGGTAAAGCAGGAAACATGACACTTACTGAAATAGTGATTGTGGAAATTATAATGGGTAGACAGTCATAACAAAAAAGACCCAGCAGACCATATTATATAACTGAAACTCTTCAATGCTTAGGTATTATTAAATAATTGGGTCACAAGCAATTAATGTAAAGCTATCCAGCAGCAAGAGTCAGTATCAAGAGCAACACAATAAAAAGAACTCAAGTCTGAAAGTTAATTGAAGTAGAAATATGTTGGGGCAAGAAAAGAGTAGGAAACAAATGGAAATTTTTTTTGTACTTAATCAGCTTGAGCTCACAGACAATTTGCAGAATATTTTCCATGAGTTCAGGTTTAGTAAAACTAGGCAATAAATTAAACTTAAGAATGTATGCACTGTTTGTGTGGAAAAGCATAAAATATTCTCAAGTCATGTCAGGTATTTATGATGTGATACTTATCAGAAATATTCATGTCAACTCAGCCCCAAAAGTCAAACAAATTTCCAGTGTTAAAGAGTGAAATATGTAAGATCAGATCACAAAACTACTGCTTAAAATGAACCTGATATCTGGGGGGAACTGCTATGGTATTTTCAATGACATTAGACAAATACTAATAAGACTGATACGGCTGTTCTCATAACAATTACAATTTTTCAAAATGCAGATGCTAGGGTTTTGATTTCTTAGAAGTATGTCCAATGAGAACTTCAGGAAGAAACATTAGTGAAAAAAACCAATGCTGTTGGCAACTTTATAATTGGATTGACCCCATGCTCCATTATGACCACACACTCTTATAATTACAGTAATGTCTAAATGAGTACTAAATATTAGGGCTGTAATGAGTCATGTTGTTTTACACATGTTTTTAGCAGAGCACAATGCTAACAGCATCTGATGGCTTGGCTCTTGTTTCCTTTCCAAGAAAAGCAACCCAAAACTCCTCACAGCAACCTGTTCCTGCTTTCCTGTATGGGTCAGGAAATCAGGCCACTGTTTCCTCTCCACATGTTGCAACAGGAAGAGCACTGCAGAGCTACTTCCTAAAGGAACTCTTCTTGCCCACCCCTTCCTTGACAGCCCTGAAAGAATTATGTGTATTATGTACGATGGAGGAAGGAGAACCAGATTGCATGTCAGTGCAGGTCACAGTTACAATGCAGCAGATCTCAGAAAGGTGTAAGGTCTGATAAGAAGCGAGTCTTCTCCACTTGCTGTGTCAAATCACCAATAGTTTATCTAAAGGTCTGTGCCCTTGAAGCACAAAAATATATTGTTTTTAAGCATAACTGGAAATACCTTTCTGTCAAGAAAAGTTGTCTGGCTATGTGACTTTACATCGTGTATGCAGTTATTTTTCCAGTCCCAGAGATAATTAGCACAAGGGCAGTTTGCCAAGCTAAAGCTGAGAGAATATCTTTCACAGCCTTTTTGGGTATTTGTGTCCTTTTCCAATTCTTATGCTGCTGTCACTGGACTCTGGCATTTCTTACCCGATTCATTTGCTTTCTCTGGTAATCATATGCAATGAAGATATGCATGGCCAACATTTAAACAGGCTGCAGATCAATTAGTGGTCTTAAGTTTATCTGATTTTTATCAAAGAAGACAGAGCTTTGGGTCGATTGTCAGAGCCTGTGTCAAGTTGACCTTTTCAGAGACGTCTACATTGCCAGTCCCTTGGGCAACTTGTTGTCCCCTGTTAGTCTCTGAATGGCAGAAGTCTGTTCTGCTCAAGCACAAAGTATACACAGATGTCTATATTACATTCTTATAGGTTTGACAGCAACTGCATGTTGTATCTATAAACTGTCCTTTAGCAGTGACACTTCCTCAATGATGATAAGCTAATTTATGCAACTAAATCTCCTTTGTGCAGAAATGAAAGCTAATTGAGTCATTACAAAGTAATTCAGGAAGGAATACCTTGTATAAATTGGCTTACTTTATAAATCCTTCTCAAGTGGTTTTCATGCATCCTAAGTGGTGCTTAAGCAGTTTTGCTGCCATCACATACCCGGCTAAAAAAGACAGCCTTACAGAGCTATAAAAACATTATTTTAAAACAGAAAATGGAAGAGACAAGGAAATAAAGGTAAAAAGAAAGTGCATATACAAAATAAAGAGGAAAGGTTTTAATTACCTGAATCAGTGGTACCTTGCTCCTGGCTCTCTTCACTTGGCACTTCAGCTTTTGAAGATAGGCGTTCTTCTGCAAAACACATAACTGCAAATGAAATTCTGAAGGGACACCTCAGCTGACAGGAATTACAGCCCACATCAGTCTGAAAGACACCCTATATTTCCAGATTGTAAACCTTGTTTACTATTTTGCACTTCCACAGAAATTGGAACGTTGTTATTTCTGTGGTTTCCCCCACCCATCCAAACACTCCAAGAGCTTTCTTTCAAAATCTCAGTTGTGAACATCTGTTTCCTTTTTCACTCTGGTCTGAATGCAGTAATATAGAGCTGCAGTTCTGCTGATTTTCAGTCATTCCGAGACAATTAAAATAAGGGTCCTCTTCTGCTACATACATGTCTTCCCAGAAAAGGATAAAGAAAAGGATGCCAAGATTTGGAAAAGTATCCTCAGCCCTCTCTCAGTTCTAGAGAGCAGTATGCAACAAAGGCAGAAGACATCCCACCTTCAACACTGTCCTACAGAGGCAGTAGCTCAACACCTGCATGATGGGAACACAGCCACTATAGATGCCATGCCCTTCACTGCTCCTGCCCACTGTTCCTGACCACAGTTTTAAACAAGCCAGACTCTATCAAATGACTTAGTGCAAGTTTAGGAGACAAGAAAATAGAAAACTTGGCAGTGATGAGCTCTAAAGCATGTTTTCTGGCTAGCAGACTTGGAACACTCTGATATCCCCACAGGGAATTTCAAAAGATGTGCTCCATAATCCCTGTCTGGCACAGACATGAAACTCTCTCGTGTCCAGACCCTCACTTTTGTAAATCCACACTCCACTCAGTACAGGGACACCAGATCCACTCCTCACATTCACAATAAAAAATTCTGTTCATGAGGTAAAAAGGGGAACAAACTATGAGGTGTTTAGCTGTATTCTGTCTTCAGGTTCATAAGGAAGTAGAAACAAATTTATCTTGGCATTTACAGTATATCAAAACTGACAAGGCTGCTGTACTGAATGAGGAAATAGTATATTGATAAATCCACTTTTCAAACAAGAATTGGGCTTTTAATACCTTTAAACTATCTGGCTTTGCTACTCATCACATCTTATACAGATACTCAAGCTTCTTTTTTAAGATACACATTTCAGCAACTAATTTTGGTGTTTTACTAATGACAGACAACAGATAAAGAACTCACAGCTTTTAAAATGTTCCTCATTGTGCAACTTTTATGTAATTGCCCGTTTACTTTGACAAAGAGTGAATTTTATATCAACAGTTCAAAGGACTTCTAGCCTTGTAAAAATTTAATCTATCCACAAGACTGTTCCTGCAAACATTAAAGCAGATGTTTAAAGTACAAGAGGAGACCTGTTGAAATGAGTATGCATAATTGCTGCTAACCTCTATACATAGTCCTACAAATATTACAATTACATCATAAGATTACTCTACAAAGAGCTTTGAAATGTTCCCCTACTAAGCCAGCAAGAATTTTTGTTCTCTGAATCTTGACTAGTTAAAAATCTGGTCAAGACGAATATAAACTACTTTTAAGCTAAGGTGGGGGGAAAGAACAGGAAAAAAACCAACAGAACAGGAGAAATCTGAAGCTGCAGTAAACACAAAACAATCTGAACTCTGTACTGCATTCAGATGTTCAAATGTATTCCCCTACTTGGCACTAACACTTGTCACACATTTCCAAGTATGCTCATTTGTTTATTTTAAGAACTCACAATTGAAGCATAAATGGCAAAAACGCATTCCTATGTGCTGTCCAGAGCACTAGGAGGCACTGTCATTCTGTGGGTTCCCTAACACAGTTACACCCCTCACAGGGAGTAGTACCCCATGTTTTAGAATTGCCCCCTTTTCCCAGAACAACCCACCTTCATCCAACACATACTGTATTATACTATTCTTTGATTAAATAGATGTTGATATTACGTGTCACTGATTGTTTGGACCTAAATCAGTTGTGCTGAATGTCCTATGGATTTTAACTCTTATCAATTGTCATAGCCATCAGACTAGCTTAAAGTGAGGACTGACTTCAGTAGAGGGTATTTCAACGAAAGTAAAGCACCAGCAGAGGTTTGAAGAGACTTTTTCAAAAGGTACAGCTGAATACATGTAGATTGCATTGTGATTTCATGAAAAAAATTTAGAATATATGCATTCCCCTGAAAAATTTATTTCCTAGAAACAAGAGTTCACCAGATCCACACCTGAAGATATGAAAATGTCTGAATCAAAGCTCTTTGAATTCCAAAAGGTGCCAAATTCAAGTAAAAGCTGTCCATCTTTGCATTCTGGTTTGGATCTCAGCCATCCCTACTAATCCCACTTTGCCTTACACTACAGAGTTATCACAGAGAGGACAAAGTTTCAGGTACAATTAGACTGGAAGAGCCACTCCAGAAGCCCCCTGGAGGTGGTTCAGCTGCTAATGGGCATTCAGTTCATGGTACCAGGCTGAAGTGACTCCACAGGAAACCTCCTCTGAAACACGCACACCATCAGGTCCTTGGCACAAAGCTGTGCTTTACGCATCTTTTGCAAATGGTCCACATTACTTGCTAATGCAATCATGCTCAGAGTAGAGCAATTCTAGTAGGCTTGGCTTAGGGTAGTAAAAAAATACCTGTGGTTCTTATCCATCTTTTCAAGTATTATGGCCTGAAGCAGTAACTATGTGCAGGCGGTGTTCTTTAAACACAGCAACCTCGATTACCTCAGGAATTACAGCTGCAGTCTGATGCAACATCCTAAAGTTTGTGTTGCAACATGGCATAGAGTCAAAAGATGAAAAATTAAATTAAAAAATACAGTTGAAGTCCTTCTGGGTTTTTTTAAGATACTGTGTATAAGGAGTCATGCATACCTTTAAAATAATCTGTTCCATTTTTTCCTCTGTACATCTTCTTCACACCATCACTACCACGGCAGTGAGAAAATACTCTTTTCTAGCTTCTCACTATGTCAAAATTAGACTAACCTACACTAATCAAACCAGTGAACTCTTCCAGAGCTGTAGAACCTAAGAAACCCTGATATACAGATTATGTTCCATACTACGCTGATACTTAAAAACCTTAACAGCAAACAACCTACAAAATTCTTGTGACAATGTAACAAGGAACTATATTTGTTACACATTTTTTTCAGTTAGTTCATGAAAGTTGTTGAAAATAATTTACTTATTCAATTTGCAGTCTGAAGAAAAAAAAAGAAATAACAACCCAATCACACATGATTCTACCATCCACAAAATTTTAAAAGTGAACAATGAATTCTACACTTGCTGAGGTTTTTTACAAAAATCCATTAATTTTTTTTTTCTTCCAATTTCTTTTTCTTGAAGGGAGAAAGGAAAAAAGACTGGATTACTTGAGTATAAAACAGATAAGAGTTTGGTTTGAACAGTGCATTCCTCCAATGGAATGTGGTATCTCCATGATAAATATGCATAAATTTAGCAGTTTCTTCTACTAACATGTTACCTAACCATCTTTTTACTTTAGACTCTAGTTTAATGCCATTATTATTTGGTATTCTATTGTCCTCTAGTTTCTGACACACTGTCATTGCACAATAATAGTTTACACCTTGAATAATCCCAGTTTGTGAGTTAATATATTCTATTCAATGCTTTGATTACAGTAAACAAAACCAGCTCAGCTATGCAGTAAAATCTACCAAACCACACAGATGGTTATAAGCTTTTCATTGTGTGGTTTCCATAGCAATCATATTGCAAATCTGGAAGCTTCTTGCAAATAAGCAGCTTGTATTTACATGCCTCTCGGCTGCAGCATGGAGCACAACAACCAGTGAAGTTATTATTCCAATCACATATTGTTAGCAAAATCACTGAAAGATGTTTTGATCAGCTCAGATAAAAAACTACTGCAGTGAACTAATTTTTCATCTATTTCATAATGATACAAGCAATCACACACTTGTAATGACATTCATGTCTCTTCATTTGAAATCTCACTGTAGTGTCAGAAGGTTGTAAGCATACAAACAGGTCATGTAAAATAGACCCCCCACAAAAACACTTGGATTATTAAATAATCAATTAAAAAATCACACAGTGTCTTTACTATTGTGCTTGGCAGGGAGGACAGATGCATGCAAAAAACCAGGTGTGTACATGAAGTCTGCTGACACTGCATATCACAGGTCTACACTGTTTGGCCCAAGAAAAAGAAAGAATGGCATGTTAAGACCAAGAGTATTACTCCTCCCTACTGCTTTTTTGCTACCAAATAATAATTTTGCACAAACGCAATCAAGAACTTTTGAACCCAAATAAATGCTTGCCATGGGAAAGAGTCAAGACCTTTTCTCTCCCAAATTTGTAATTATATGAAGTGACTCACCCCCATAACAGATGGATTATTACTCTAATAAGGAACATAAATCAATCCTGCTACAACGTTTTTTTTAAAATGAGCAAGAACTGACTTTTTTAAAAACAAGAGTATTTGTTCCGAGAAACATTTAATATTTCCAGAGAAGGAGCAATAAATGCACAAAATTTAAGAATAAGAATTATTTCTATAATTTGGCCAAACTGACACCTTCTGCTAGCATTTGTGGTGAGGGCTAGTGACCCTCTGGGGTCAAAGGAGTAAGTATTAACACCCTGTTTTATGCAGGGCCAGCAAATTGCCTTACCTGAAGCCAGTGCTCCCCAGCCTTGGGGTTGGGGTCCTCTGCAGCACTCTCACCATACACACACCTGTACAGGCCTATACACTTCACTCGAAGTCTTACAGGGTTTTAGCCTAACCAGCTTGATAAAAAATCCAACAGGCTGAATTGCCTTGGTGTGTGTGTGTATTTATAATGGCAGAGATTTTCATTTCTGGTATCTTCTTTTAGACTCCAGATTCACCCATTATATATGAGACAGATCTCTCTGTACAAAGAGATCATCAAATTTAATTTGCAAAACTCTAACTCTGATAATCCTCCAATATATCCCAGAGATCTGTTCCTTTCCCCCAGCTCCTCTTGGACATGGCAGATTACTGAAAGATTTACACACAGCTTCCTTGACATTTCACCTCACCCTGCATTCCCATTATCAGCCTGGTGTACTCTGTAAACAACGAAACAGCTTGGAAAAGGCTGCTGAAGGTGGTATTGTGTAACCATGGTGTGAGTTCTTGGGGGCAGCTTAGAGGGGGAGACAGATTCTTGTTTCATTAAAGTTCCATCTGACTATACAATAGTGCATGGCTTGAGAATGAAAATGCCTCCAGGACAGTGAGAGAAGCAGGAAACAAGTTGTCTGCTAGAGAAGAGATTACAAACATAAGAACTTCTCACCATGACAGAAGAGAGGACATTTCGTTGGTACTTTATGGGTCACCTAGTTACCACCCAACAGCTCAAACAAAAAGGTTATATTCCTACATGGCAAATGTGAGGGGAAAAAAAAAACAATTTCCACAACACAAGCAGAGGAGACAGTGATAGAAATGGGTCACCCAAACACAGGCTAAACACTGGGATTGCAGACAAGATGACATCAACCTATGTCAGCAGGAAAAGAAGTTGCATCTGACTGAATGGTCGTCACAGAATTCGGAAATATGATGGGAAACAGGCAATACAGAATTGTATTCTAAGAGAATACTGAAGGAGATCTCTGGGTTATGAACAATATAAAAATACATCCTAAAGAAAAATAATATGCAAACTGAGATGCCTTGGTTTTAGTTGAGGACAACCCATGCCAATTCCTAACCCAAGTTTCTTCCAACACATGTGATCCAAGTCTGATTCCAAGATGGAGGCAAAAGGTTTAATTCAGATATACCACCAGCTAAACTGGATCGGACCTCCAACTAACACTTTTGCACAAGTTTTAACCAGGTCTTTGAAAATAGCCATTATCTAAATTCTAAAGTGAGGTTAAATATACACACCACCCTGCCCAACCAGTAGACAGTAACAGAAGTCTGCTATTAATATTAACAATATCCTGAGTTCCCAATGGCCTTGAATAAGTAGCACTGGCTTTACAAAGTGAAAAAGCTAGAATAACGGAATACTGTGGCACAGATGGGACCTGTGGAAATTGCTCAGTCTAACACCCTACTCTTAACTCAGAAAGCTAGATCAGGTTTCTAGGAAACAGCATTTGGTCTCTTTTGGTACTGCACACTAAACTGTTCAGCAGCAGTTTAGAAGGGCCTGTGCATTTTAATAGCTCACATGTGAGACAGCTGAAGCTAATGACTTTCTAGAATAGGATTAGCTCAAATTACTCAGTTTTGTCCAAATCTTGCCAAGTCTCCAGATGTGAGGTTTCCTGTATTCCCTGAGAAATCCTTCACTTTTTTCCCCTCAATTGCACTCCTTGTATCTTTAAAAGGTGCTACTGAGCACCACTGTCACTCCCAGTTGTCTGAGCAATCTGAATAACTAAACCATCTCAGCTAAAAGTGAAGCACTGCCTCCTATTGAGAAGACCTTGGGAAAGTTACCTCACCATCCTCACAGAAAGGGTTGGTAGATTTTGTTGTAAATTAACTCGGGATCATTGCTGAAAGAAAAGGAGGTGAGAAGGAGAGGAAGGGACATGGGAGTACTGGAATGTCACTTAGACATTTTCTGGAGAAAAAAATCTCTCTCAAAACAACCTTTCTGTGGCATCACCGAGTGAATCTAAGCATATGTAATGTTTGGCTTAATCAAAACCAAAAAGTAGATACAATATCCCCTTCCAAAGAAAAGTATTTTGGAGTTACAGTATTTGCTAAACTAAAGAGTAAACTAAACCAAAAAATTCCCAGTCCCACTAGGGACAAATAGCAAACACACTTTATGGCTGCAATTCTCTAATGTTGAACAGAATAACATTTGGATCATGTAACTATTGCTATGAAGAATAATAACAGAGTGAAGTAACAGAAAGAAATTAGTACACTTGGAGAACTGTTTGAGGAAAAAAAAAATCTCTTTCTAAATACATTTGTGAAAAAGACACCACATTTCTCTTATATTACCGCACACATAGCCATCCACATCAACTATACTAGCACAATGGATTAAAAAATCATGTTTTTCAAAGCAGAAAGATATTTTATGGCCTCTCACTATTTTACTGGAAAAAAACAAGCAACAAGCGATCAAAGAATACATCTCTGGAGGAAAACCAGCTAGTCTCACACAAAAAAGACCCTAAGCATTGTTGGCAAGGTCATCCACAGCTGCTGCAAAGTGGACCTTCTCACTCTACTGTGCAGCCTTTAGCCAATTTTCAGGAAATCTAGGAGAATGCTTTGCTTTACTTACTTTTTCTACTTGCTGAGACCTGAATATATGTTAACACCTTTCCTCTTTCTTTTTCTTTCCTTTCCCCAGTACCAAGTATTGCAGTACCTTTGCTTGCCTGCCTTTGCCCAATTCTGTAGTCACAGCCAATATCTTCTTCAGACCCCACAATTTTGTACATTTATCAAACACAGAAGTTGTTAGTATGAAAGTTGCTGTTTCCAGGGCTTCATGGGGCCCTTCAGGTTTTAAGAAAAAACTATCAAAATGGGAGGAAAAATATTCTCAGTCACCTGAACAACTGAACAGAATAAATTCAGCAGGACAACTGAACAATCCACAGAGGTACAGGCAATTCCCGATCCTAGTTATGAATGTATTAAGATTTCATGAAGTCAGCTTCCTGCTTGGAGCTCTCCTTGCAAATAAGCAATCTTCAGTCATGTTTTGAGTGACAGCTCAATTCAACTTAGTTGGCCAGTTCCTTGTACTAGTCTTCCAAAGAAAAAATAATATAAAATCTCTGATTAAAACCAAACCAAACAAAATGCAATATTTTACATTCTCTGCATTCTCTTTTTTTTTTTGGGGGGGTGGGGGGGTAACACAGATGCGAAAGAATAAAGAGCTTGTCAATTCGAAGTTAAAGTAGGAAAAAATTGCTAGTCAGACAGAACTAGGAGGAAGAGAAGCATGTCAAATCTCAGTTATACCAATGGCAAGCTTGGGAGGACAGGAGGTAGAAAAAAAGCAGAAAAAGCAGGAGTACCTACCAGGGAAGACCATCTAGAATGCCTAATTTTGGAATATTAAAATTTATTTGACAAAATTATCTAATTATCATTAATAAAATTCAATACAAATATGCCAAAGTGCAATGCGCACTGCATAGAAATAAGGGAGGGATTTTGCACTGACCTTTTTATTTCCTCATGAAGAAAGACCTGATAATAGTAATTCTTCTCAAGAGAAAAGATAAAGGTCATCACAAGCAAGTTCATCGTGGATATGCACACAATGATTATAATGAAGAATAAAAGAAATTACAGAGATCCACTTCCAGAAACTCATTCATTGATTTCCTGTTTTCCTATTCACAGACACTTTCTATTTACAAATAAAGTCACTACTTCAGGGATTTTTTTTGTCAGAAATCAAGTATCTTGTCTAACCCTATATGCTGAGTAAACTGGTCAGAATATATTAAACTCAGAAATAAAAAAAATATTTGATGGGCCATCAAAGAAGGTGAAAATTTTGTGACTTCAAAATCCAGATCATTATAAATACCTGAAGTTTTATTAGGTACTTTTTAAAAGGTTACCTTTACTTCTTTGATTAAGGTATTAGATAACAACTTCCACACCTGAACAGAGGCATCTCTGAAGATACAGTTTAATGTGAAATTTCAACAAAAGCACAATTTTGGCTCCACATCTAAAATTGTTGCTAAAGTCTTAATTTTGACACAGCAAATTGAGGCAATAGGCATCCTACCTAAATCTATACTTAAACACTTAAAGAAAGAATAAAATACTTTATGATACTATCCTTAACAGATCTCAACAATGTAGAGGAGAGTTTTTGGGGTTTAGTGTTTCTACATGCTCATCTAATTATTTAGCTGATTAAAAAATGCTCTCTTCTCTGTTCCTCCTCACCCTAACCAAAAAAATAGTTGTAATTATTGGACAGAATGCAAATTAGTTTCTCAAAAGGACAAAACAAACAATTTTTAAGTTTATTCCACGGTTCTATTGTAGGTTCATAGGAATCTGTGCTAGAGATTGCTGGCCTAAATATGTGCAGCATGTACATAAGTATATTCTTATAAACATGATAAAGATTTATATGAATTCACTGTAACTAAAATGAATTTGTTTGTTCTCTCAACCTGTAATAGCTCTTAGCTATGTAAATAGTGTAAGTGTTCAACATGACATTTTATAAACCTTATTATTAAAATGTTTTGCTAAAATAAATGTGGTGGCTATTAAAATCTACATAGAAAATATAAATAGTTCCCAATGTAAATACATTTAGCAATCAAATATTCAATTAACTAATCTATACTGTATGATTGTGTACTAAAGTGTTATTTGACAACCGTGTACAGCAGTTACATTTCTCAAGCTTAAATTTATATGATAGAAAAGTCTGTAAATGTCAAGTAAAGTTTCTCATAATCACTGATCAGCAGCAAGTCTTAAATTTAAAAGTCATTTCTGAAAACTACATATCCTTAATTGTGATAAATGGGACTTGACATAATATTTACATACATAGAATTCAAAAAGAAAGCATCTTGCTTAAACCACATAATATCCTATAATAATCTGCAGGGTTAATGTATTCAAATTTATAGTATGATTCCTGAACTTACTCAAAAAAGGGACAAAAGACAAGGCATAGCTCACTTCAGTGAAAGGAAACACAATACAGTTGTTGGCATGTTTCCACAAGAAAAGTCTGGCTCCCAGATGCTTCTCTTGTAACTCCTTTAAAAATGTTATGCCAAGACATTTTTGTATTCCGTGTGTTGATCACTAACTGCACATTGACAAAAAAAAATTCAGCAGTTTTCACCCTTTAAGTATTTTCATTAAAAGCAACAAACCCACACTACTGCCACTTTGCACTGTTTATGGTCCAGACTATTAAATGAAATCATATCAACTACACTAAATCCTTTCTCCAATTAAACTGATGAACTAGAGTGAAAATTTTATTGCTATGATTCATTAGCATCAGATTAAATCAGAAAAATACAGAAAATTATAGTTGCAATGCAGACTGTTTACATGTACCATATTTTGGATAACATTCCCGTATTAATTTCTACAAATACTATCCCATTCCTCAATTCTCCTGCATTAGGTCTATACTGGGATTGGCCACTCTGGATGTCTTACTAGCCTTACTAGCCCTACATGCCACATACCACAGTGCACCTCAGAGAGAAGTAGGACACTGGGATATGGCAATAGTTCATAAACAGGAGATGACAACTGCTCCCCAGGCAGCTCCCCAGGTCAGTGTGAGATTAGCATGCAGTTGTATCTCAAAAGAACCCATGGCTTCTAGAGTCCCATACTAGTAGAATTCACTCAGAGCCAGTACTTTTGGATTACCCAGCTCCCATGCCAGAGATAAAACACAGTCCCAGTTGCACTGGAAGAGCACTACTTGTACTGCATGCCTGAGCTAGGGAGTTTATCCAGGAACTAGGTTTTATGACCTGTATGGACCTTATAAAAAAGTCATATCCATGTTAAACTTTTGTTTACTGAATTATCTGAAAATTATGTCCAACATCTACCAAGAGAAATGTGTCACTTTTTATCAAAGAATCATACAATCATTTGGGTTGGGAGTGACCTCAAGGATCATCTCATTCTAACCCCCGTGCCCTGGGCAGGGATACCTTCCACTGGATCAGGCTCCTCAAAGCTGCATACAACCCAGCCTAACACAATTCCAGTGTGGGGCATCTACAACTTTTCTGGACAACCTGTTCCAGTGCCTCACCGTCCTCACAGCAAAGTCTTTCTTCCTAATATCTATTCTTAATTTTTAAGGAAATAAAATTTGAGAGAGGTATGCAAAGAACATAAATTCAGTTAGTATATTTTGGGACAACGGAAGCATGTCCCTCATGCTAGGATCCACAGGCTTTCCGGTAGATAATGCTTTGTTTCGAAAATGCAATTCCTTCCTTTCATTTTCAGTTTTATGTTAAGATTCGAGGACAGAAAAATTATTACAGCCTGCTAAGACAGAATGCTTCCACAACCCAAAGATGGAAGTACTGGAACATCTTCTTTAAGGATATTGTAAGTTCCAGAGATCCCAAACTAGTTTTCATTAAAACACAAACTCTGAGGTTTTAGGTGGAGGAAAATAAGATCTACTAGGAAAAGTTGGACTTCAGAATAAAAGGACTAAACCAAAACATCCACTGTGAGAACCATTCCCTTTCTGGATAAGAAGACTGTGCTGCTATCTTGCCATCTAATACAAATCTCAGTGACTGGCCAAAAAATTTTCCTCAGTCTCTTCTGGCTTCTGAAGAAAAGAGTCTCCCTTTTGCTGCTGAAGCTTATCTGTGCGCCTGCACCCTGCACTTCCCTGGAGCATCCCTCTCTCTACTCCAGGGCACGGCAGACTGCTGCATCTTGCCCTCTCTGCCTGGTCCACTGTGTGGTCTAGGAGCGGGACCCTGCTGACTGTTTTCCTTTCTTAGGAGAAACCATCCTGCTTCTTTCAAAAACTTGTACCCAGTCCAGGGAGCAGCAGCCAAGACAAGGAAACAAGCAGCCTTTCCCTATGTTACCTTCTTTATATATATGTAAACTAAACACGGCATCTATTGCAAATACAATACCTGCAACACACAAACAAATCAGATATACATGCATACAGCCAGAAAAACTCACAAAGCTCTGGTTAATTGGTAGTATTTTGTTTGGCTAATTCCTCCATTTTAAGGAGTGGGAAGAAAAGTGAGTAGCAAACTGAGAAGACATGTACAGAAGGATTTATGCTGATGCATTTCTTTAGGCAAAAAATTCAAATCAGAGCTTTGTATCTACAGCAACAGAATGATTAATTCAGCCTTTAGAGCCCACCTTGCTGGGTCTTATTTGAGAATTCAGTTGTACAAATTATAGTTCTTTAATAGCTACCTTGTGGAAACCAGAAAAGTTGAGAAGCGATAGCCTGAGGCACCATATAACCTCTGGTTGCTCGTTTCTCAAAAAACTCTATCTAATGGTTTTAATAGCCTGATATGCAGTCATTCATCACAAATTCAAAAAATTAAGGTTCTTTGATCTATCTATATAGTATTTATTACATTTATGCCTAAGCAGTCGAATAAGCCCAATATTTATTTCTGTTTTCTTAAATATATGTAATAAAATTGACATTTTACTTTGAACTTGCTAAAATGCAGCAACTCCTCAAATTCATGGTTAATAAACTATTTCACATGACAAGACATTTTTTCTGAATGCTTCACATTAGGTGTACTGCACTGCTTCTTAATTAGATAAAAACAGTGCCACCATAGAAAAGTTTGTTTTCAAAAAACATACTTTGGGTCCACAACCCATTGAAGACATGCATGCATAACACAGCTTTGTTCACATTTGACATGAAGCCAACTGTCAGAGACAGAGTCAACACTGAAAAAAACTACGAGAGAAATAAAATTACTTTGTGTGATTTTTTCTTACCAGGATGACAAGTTTTTCTGAGACAGGATTCTATCTCTTAATAGCAAACAGTTTCTGTCATACACTGTTCACATCAGTTTGGTTTTACAAATCAATAGAGTCAAACGTTGTTTAACGCTAGTAGACAGAAAATAGTATAAAAATTACTGATCAGTACTTGCAATAAAATATCTTCTTTCAACAAGTAAATTCATTTCAATAAGTTGTGTGCTAATTAGTTTTTGAAGCAGTTCTGTACATAGAAGAGTATGATTATATGCCTCATTTTAGATATGCCTTCTAATTTTAAGCAAGTAAATTTTAAAATGCCACTAGACAATAAAGCCTGGTTTATTTAGTGGTGCATTTTTTGTTGTTTTTGGTTTTGTTTGGTGTTTTGGCCTGATTGGATTTTAGGGTACTATTCTTTTAATTTCTGAAATACAGAAATAAAATTCAGTGTTTTGCTAACCTGAGACTTTGATACACACAGCCTTTCCAACATGAACTCCTTCAATTTATTCTAATAGTTGACCACATCAGGAAGATCACCTTTTTTTTTCTCCACTTGTAAACTCTGAAATCTATGAAGGCTGAAACATCTGAAAACTATGAAGTCTCACATGCAGTTCAAAGAGAGGAGAATAAATACCTATACTTAATAGCACACACTTTTCACTTACTGTAGATACTGTAATTGACTGCTTTGAATCTCATGACTGACCAAATTTTCTGCAGATGTATATCACTAAATAAAGAACATTTTTCTAAGAGTATTTATCAGTAGACAAATCCACCCTGAGACCAGTCACTCAATATACCTCTCACAGGCAAATCAGACTAAGTATGAATACTCAGCTATTATTCCACTTTTACTGGCCTCCTCACTTGCACATTTGCAAATGTGTGTGATGAGGGAGCAGGGGTTGAATTGCACCATGGACAGTAGGCTTTCTGACAGCTATGGGCCACCTGTTCCTCACAGACGGCCACTTTATATTCGCTTTAAAAGAAATGCAGAAGAGCCTGTGAACCTTATTTTTCCTTACAAAGAGCTGCCACTTCCCACTCAATGGACATCTCCTTCTTTTCAGCTACACCAGATTGTCTTACCTCCTCTTCCATCACTGACACCCAACATCAATAGAAAGAAGGGCTCCCTCTTTAGATGGAGGATTAGAGTAATTGAAGATAATACCCAAGCTCTTGTGGCAAACAAAAGCTGAGTTCCAGGTATCAAGTTCATTCACCTTGTGGATGCAATGTCTTTAAATATTTATCCAGATTCATAACTCATGTCTCGTGAGCATTCAGCACTAGCTGAAGGACAACTTCAAGGTATATATAAATCCCGTATGAGTACTGCCTCAAAAGCCAGAGTGACAGAATTCAGACAGGGCTCCATTTCATCAAAGCTGTTGGGATTCAACAATATCCAGTTAAAAGAGATTTCCATGGCTGACACTTCTTGGACCTAAAAAAAAAAATTCTTTCTTTATTACTCTCTGACACTAAAAGGTAGTTCACATCTGCTTTTCACTGTTTTTGTATTACTTTAATTACTTGTGAACTACAGCAAACTGAATAAGCCCTGTGGCACCCCCTTGTCATTATTCTGGTACTCCACTATCAGCAAGACAGTATGTGCAAAAATACTTCATATATACAATGATACAATGGCTAAACAAGCAAAAATACTTCTTAAGAACACTGAGATTGAATTTTTGAGAAAAAAGATTGAAGAATCCTCACTGTTTTAAAAGGAAAAAAATCCATTGCTGTGTTCTTGAATCTGGAAAGTGGTTTCATGGAAATTATTCAAAAAACTTTCAGAAATTACTCTGAAAGCTTATCTTACTAATTAAAAGCAGTTAGAATTCTTTCTGTGGAAGAAAAACAAATTATAGCTCATCAGCATTAAATACAACTTCTGGACAAGAAGTAAAGAATTCCCTAACTACTGAAGGCAAGCAATAAAGGGAGGAATTTGGACCATATGCCAAGACATATAATATAATGACTTAACAGCAATGATTACAGGTAACATCTCAGGCTCCATAATCACCTGTGTCTGCTGACTTAAACCTACTCTGCTGGTTTGCAATGGCCAATTAACAGTTTCTTCCTTTAAGCTTACTGGATTTAGGAACTGATTATACAGCTGTAATACACAACTGGGACTGCTTGGCATCAAACGCTGTGTTTTAGCCCACATAACCTGACTGTGCTATACCGAAAACTCTAAAAGAAGCAAAGGTGTAATGAAAAAGAATTTTCATTAACACAGTGCTGTGAAATCTTCACTTCTAGTGTCAAAAAAAGTCAATATATCTGACACTACATCTTGAGAAAACAAATATTTGCCATGAGTGTTCAATGATTGACAGATGAAACTTACATTCAAACTCCACTACAAAATTATTACTTCCCTCTTCCCAAGAAAAGGTAAATCAGAAATCATGTTCTTTTTTCCCCCCAACTTCATGCTCATGAAAAGGGTATATCATAACAGAAGTTGCTTCTCCAAAACTCTAGCAGTCCAGCAAGAAGAGAGGATGAAGATGGTATTAAATTATGCTGTCTAACTGCAGCAGTTTACTGTTAGAAAGAAATAAAGCATCAAAGCTGCTTAAAAAGACAACCATAAGAAAGAAAAAGGATGATCATTCCCTACCTTCATATTCAATGTCAGAAATGTTCTGGAACAACATTAACATAATTTTAAAAACTATTTAACATGCTTTGTTTAAAATAAGTAAACAAATTAAAGTGTTTCTTTGCACAGCACACTTTCTATTGCATGGAAATTACGACATTTCTTACCTTTCCCTGGGCTTTGCCTTAGTTTCATAGTTTCCCTACCTAAGCTTCCAACTACACTGCAAAACAGAATTATTGCCCAGAAACCTGGGCTTGACCAAACTGTTTGGCAAAGGATTGATAGCAGGAATCAAAAGACAAAAGCCAGGTTTCCATTCCCATCATCCATTGCCCAATCGGAGACTGAATCAATCCTAAAATTTAATTTATAGAAAACTAAAAACTGATGCAAGTTGTATTGGCTGAAGATCACCACAGCACTGAATTTCACCATCCTTACCTCCTTCTCACCTGAAAGTTCTCCATGTTATGGACAGGCTAAGAAGGGATGGCACACAGCCACAATGCCAATCTTGTGTCCCATTACATTGCTTCAGGATTTTCAACCTTACGTGTTCTGTAAGGGCAGGTTTTACCACCATGCACCAAATATGCACCACCAAAATAAGAATCAAAACTTATCTTTAGAATAATTTTAATGGAAATTTTACTGTATACTGTGGAAAGTACTGCTGTAACCCAAGTTTGTGAAGAGAAAGAGAACAGAAGAGAAAAGCCAACACAAAATTGAAAATTAAGGTAAATATGTTAACTTAGATTAACACCTCTTTTCTCCTACTGTGCCAGAGTGTGGTAAACAGGACACAAACTGAGTTGAGGTTGAAGAAAGGATTAAGGTGGCAGGCAGTAGTTAGCATTGCAGTTTTGGGTATGTACTCCACACTGATGTGAAACCACACAAGACACTACTGAAGGCCCTTAAAATTATGTCACTAAAACCTCAAGTTAATAAAAACAAGGCCTGTCTTCAAGGCCTGTAACAGACGGGAACAACTTTAAAGCTGGCATGTTTTCTCTTTTATGACAAGGACAACTCCATTGTTTAAAACACCACTAAGCTAGAAACTGTGCATCAATGTGGCTCTACCCAGAACACAGAGTTATTTAATACTACAGTTTCACAAGCTGTTTTATGCTACAGTTTATAACATTCAGCTGTGGACTGCAAAATTATATGTAGTGTACTAAGGTAGAAAACAAATAGCTAATTAAGAAAAATGGTCCTTTACTAACAATATTTTTAATTTTGCTTAACCGAGTTTTCCTCCATGATTTTATTAAAAATCAATAAGACTAAAGCCTAGTTTGCTGAAGGCAGTATAAAGATTTCTTTTCCTGAAGGATCTTACAAGGGAAGTTTTACAAGTCGGGAGTTTTTTGAAAGTTCTGATGTTTTTGACTTTACCTGAATAACCACAGTGAAACACTGACTAATACTGAGAACCATGAAAATCATCCTTCTAGGGTAAACAGAAATTTGTATATGCTCTTAAAGAAGAAAGTGACTTAACAGATCAAAAGATTAAATTTCACACATCTCTTTGTACCCCTCCCAGCTATCAACCTGCCAGCAGACAGTACAAAATGTGTACCACCAAAATCTATGCTTTAGGCTAAGAGACTGTTACCATTCTGGATACTGGTTTGAACCTACCCAGCTTCTGCCTGGAAAATTCATCTATACTGTCTTCTGTCACAAGCAGGAGAAAAAAAATAGCCAAGCAATGAGATAGCTAGAGAATACAGAGTCAGTCCTGATTACTGCAACAGTTCTCTAAATTTCCCAATTTTCAAAACTGCAAGAATTTCCATATCCTCTTCTTAATCCAAAAACTCTTTATTCAAATACCAAATGAAATATTATCAACTGAACTGGCTTAATTTCCTTCTGAAATGCTGGCATAAAAACACTGGAAAACCACCAAAATGCAAAATTTTACTTACTTGAGAAAATGCAAATTATAACCAAATAAATGATAATACGGTACAATGAGCTGTGCACCTGAAATTCAATATTTATAAAGCTAGTAGATCTGTGAAAACAGAGGTTTAGAATCCTCTAACATGTATATGCTTTGAGGATAAAAACAAAGTGAAGATTAATTTCTTCTCCCTCTTCACATGGATCTAGCATATTTGCCTTCTGCATTCCAGAGCTTAGCATGGCTTTGCAGCTGTACAAATAATTTTTTTCTTTTCTCTTAGCAGGCATTCCAAATTTTTTATTTGTTCTGTATTATTAGACCAGGTAACAGCAGGGATAATGATGCTCCACCCTTTGACCATGAAAGGAAGAAAGAGTAATTCACTTACCTGGGAAAACAGAAAGGACAGCCAACTGTAATTAAATGCAACCAATCAGGCCTAATTAAAGGAGACGAGACCAAACTGGAATGTACTCTTTTCCACTAAGTTTAGATGAACAACTATACAAGAAACAAATACAGCCTACTCCTGTGAGGTTTGTCAACTAGCATTTCATCTAATACTCTTCAATATGATATGGATTAAGAAGAGAAGGACTGTCTAAAGCATCAGAGCCCTAAGTCTGCAATTCCATTTAAGGATATGATTATTAAAACACATTTATGGAAGATAAAAAAGACTACCTAATCACCTAAAATCTATTGCAAACTTATACTTTATTTTCACTTACTTAGTTCAACACTTCACAGTCAAAACTAAGCACTCCACTGTAAAAGGTAAAATGGTCTTTCCTGAAAAGCTGACGATTCAAATAGATGAGATGGAAAAAGTATGAGATAAAGGAAGGTAATTCCTACTTGATACCATGAAAATGAAGCACACTCCAAGATCACAGGGAAATGAATTAATTTAACTAAAAACTGAAACCAGATTTCTTTGTGATGTTACATTTCAGGTTTATTAGCCACATTAGGAGACAACAGCTCCTGGAAAACTGACATAAAAATGTCAGGATGTAAATGAAAATACTCTAAATTCCTGCAGAATCACACCAAGTCAGCAATTCTCCAAAGACAGATCTCAAAGCAAAGAACTCAAAGTCTATATTAACCAATGTCCTTCTCCCAGTATTTTATGTAGTACTGCTCCAGATCTCCTTACTATTAGACATTAAAGTGAATAGGTAAGTTAAGTGAAGCTCAAAACCAGAGTAATTTATCCCAGGATATATGTAGAGCTTCTTAAACAAAAGCATAAGCAAGCATACAAGACCACTTTCTGTACGAACCTCAGCATCCAAAAAGCACTATAACAAGGTCTGGCTGTATCTCGTAGCTATAAGATTAAGCCCTGCAATGTAGTTTTTATATTCACTGCAGAGAGTTTTTTAGCATGCATGACACACTGCATTCATTTCAGTAGATCATGCATTCTTTGTTGAAGTAGTCTAGGTACAATTCAAAGATAAGGAACAATGAAAAAAAACCAGGTCTTAAAGATATATAATTTTATATCTTATAATTTTATGGTATTCATTTTCATGAGACACTTGTTTTTTCTCCCTTTATTCACTGAAATGGCCTTAAATTGGAAATCAAGACAAAGTGTAAAATGTTCTTTTCTCCAACAGTCAGAAAATTCTACCTAATAGATACAGAAAGTCAGTCAGCATCACATGACACAACTAATTTTTCTTCCCAAATTATTGCTGATAATTGCACTGCTCCAAACAGCAAGGGGTATAGAACTCTATTTCATATAAAGCGATTATGAATTGTCATATCACTTTAAAGTATCATTTGTTAACTAATGATAACTGAAAATTTAATTTTTTTATAGCTTCTTAAAATTTATTAAGGAACAGTCACTTTTCTCCTAGTACTTGAATGTCCATAACCAAGAATTTTTGCCAAGTTCTTTTTCTTTTGTTTTGCCATCTGACAGATACAGTTGGACATTTAGAGCCATAATCGTTTGAACACATTGGAAAGTCCACAATTAAAAAGTTTCTGTATAATCATAGCTATGCTGGAAAACATGAAACATAACATTGTCATTACTCATGTTGCTTTCTTTGCAGTTCATTTCCAGAGTCCTTTCAAACACACACATTGCTTTCTTGCAGGATTGTAATACCATGTATTAGGCAGAAGCTGGTAGCATTTGGAATGATAGAGAACTTTTCCTTACCACAAATACCAAAATGAATAAAGAAAAAATAATGGGCAAGTTGGTGGAAAAAGCTGCAAAGCTTTTCAATTTTTTAATAAAAAAATTGCATACCAGAAAATGTTAATGAGCCGAAAGTCCCTTGAGTTCACTTTTAGACATTCTGTGCTATTTTGATGCCCCTGCTAAAGAAAACTAAATTGTTCTCACTCAGAACTGAAGATATTATTTTTTCAATGTCATAGCAAAATCCAAAAACTAAAAGTATTATTATTCGTTGTGTTACTTTACTCACTTACTTTAAGCCACTCAGAGTTATCCAACCAGAAGCAGAGAAGACAAAATTATCACAAGTCATGAAGTCAGAAAGAATTCAACAATACCTTTAACTTCTTCATAAATGCTATCATCTGTCAGTTCACCGTTCACTTGTCCAACATCATCATATTCTTCTTCCTCCTCAGGAATAGTAGTAGATCCTGTATCTATGGAACAGCAGTTTAGAAAGTTAACATTTAGTAGAAAAAAATGCCAAAGCAGAAATTATGCAAGATGAAAACACAATTCTTCTATAATTTGCTCCTTCTAGTACATTCTGCTTTTTTTTTTTTTCATTGTTCAAGGGTAAGGAAGAGTTTATATGAAGGAGCTTGCATGAGGGAGAGCTTGCAAACTAAATAGTATTCTGGGAGAAAGACAAAAATCTTGAAAAAAGAGGGAAGTCATATAAAAGCTACAACACAATTGAAAACTAGGACTTTCTACTCAAAACTTGGGCATGTAGGAATACTACATGTACTAACATGACAGATAAGTTAATGGACAGAACTACTGTCACTAAGTAGTACTGGCAACAAAGGTGATTGCTCTACTGGCTGACTTACCTTGAATTACAAATCTGACTTGCTGTACCCATTCCTCTGCTTCTTTGGGAGTGGCAGCTGTAAACTATTAGATGTTTATTAATAACTACTAGCAGTAATGACAAAAACACAACTACAGTTTCAATAGCAATAAAAAAGAGGGACTGTAACATTCTCGTCACTTCCTCAAGAAACCATTAGTAATTCTTTTCATGTCTTCTGGTACTTTTCTTGCAAGGATGCTTCTTATAATGTACAGCTAATTTTGACAAATTTACGTAATTGAAGGAGAGGATGATGGATTTGAAACTCTGATCAGCAGCTGGCAGCTGTGCAGAAAAAAGCTGCTTCTCTTCATCAATGTCAAAGCCAGAACTGATGAACAAAATTTGCCCTTGACAATTAGAAGACACCCATGAATTTCTTTAGACTGCTGGGTACAGTTTTCTTAAAAATGTTCTTGTCAGACTCCAACACACTACCTGACAGCTTAATTAACTGGCTTTCAACCACAATCTCAGATATTTAAAACTTATTAAACTTACATTCCATATTGATGTCTAGCTGATAGATGTCTGAATTGCACAGCTGATATGTGCCTTTTCGTAAGTTTTCCTTGAAAAGCCATGACCAATACAATATGTATTTAACACTGATACATATTTTAACTTTTTTTTTACTATTTAATTCATCCAAGAAATCACACAGACATGCTATACAATAGATATTTAAATGCTGATATTGAAATGACCAATAGATAAAGATGATAGATTTCCTTGCTCTTGACCAAAAAGATAATATTTGAACATGTGCGTACGTATGTTTAATCAGATTTTTTTCCTAATATATGAATATACAATATAAGCAAGCAAGAGTTTCCTCGTTTCATTAAGATGTCAGTGACAGTTGTTTCACTGAAATGTTAATTCAGTAACTGAAATTGTTACAGTTTTATCAATTAAATTTCAAGTCAACATAAAAAAGTCCAACCTGATAAATGCGCTTATCTGGAGCAGAGATTTCAAAACAGCAATCTTTCTTTGCATCCTTCCGAAGGCTATTATTCATTCTGATGGTGTAGCCCTCTAAGGCAAATTCACCTTTCTGTTGTTTGTCTGTTAGAGATAAAAAACAAAGTTAGAGCTTCATTTACAACAGTGAATGTAAGTGGCTCAGCAGGTTATCGTTTATTCAAATTTTGTTTTCTATTTCATGAATTTTACAAAGAACAGGGAGGTTTTTAGCAAAATGATTAAGTGATGCTTCTGGAGATAAGGCTCTATTTTAAGGGAAGATGGACCCAAAACTCCGTTTTTCTGTAGGATGCCTAAGGAATTCCACAGGGTGATGTTTGCAGATGGTGGTCTTATTTAGTAATAAGTGCATGTTATGACACTGGTATCTAGGGAAAGCCAAGAACTGGAACTTGCAAGACACGTTTCCTATAAATCAGTGTCTCTTTCAGGTTCAGTAAACCAATGGGAAAACCTGTCTAGCTCAGAACTTGCTGAGCTCTCTCCTAAACTAACCACTTCACTCAAAAATAAACTTCAAACTCCTTTTTAAGCAATTGGAAAAGCTGCTTTTCACATTCTCCCACCCACTCCCAGATGTGCCTCCTTTCCACATGGCAAAAATAAAGAATGAATTTTGTTATAAATTCAGGTGTGTGTGTCTGTGTTCATTCCAAAAGCATTTCTCTCAAAACAGCAAATGTTTAATTAGCTAATAAAAGTACTGAGCCCTACCACAGTTTATTATGTACTGCCATGTGGTTGTTTTAAAGACAATTTTACTTTACAAAGGTTCTGGTTTTTAAAAGTATCACTTACAACAGATCTGACTTTAAATACACTGCATGTTGGGCAAGTGGCACCTGTGTATTCCTTTCGAGCCTTTCAGACCAAACTCTGCATTGGAATTTATGTGCCCTGACATATTTTGGTGAATATTAAAAGCAAACCAAAAATGTAGAGGTAATTAAAGTTTTGCAGTTTCTGCAGATCACAGTGCAGCATTCAAGTGAAGACAGGCATCATGGTTCACATTTTGCACAGGCAAACAAAGTGCACTTGCATATTTAAAAAGTGCCATTTAGTGTGGGTTTTTTTTTTACACAGAAAAGCATCGATTAACAGTAAGCACCAAGCACAGCAGCAAAACTACTTCAAGTCTTGCTGAATAGAACTTAGGTGCAAATTGAGCATCGATTGCTTATGCTTGTCAACAAAAGGAGAAAACTTCTACAGTAGATAAAACAGGAAAATGACAGTTTTCGACGAGTTTTTGTCATATTCCTGGAAACATAATAGGAAAGAAAATCTGTTTCCACTCCTGGGAGGGCAAAAATTGGCTAACACAGCAATGTGAACATAAACGCACAGAAGGGCAGTCACCAGTCCAATACTCTTGCTAGTAATTTTATATACATAGACACATATTCTCTGTCCTTCCACCTTTTTATGAACTCTCACCCAGGGCAAGTAAATACCAAATAACACAATTACATGAGAAAATCCAGGACACTATTCAATTTTCACTTCTAGTCCCTTCCCCACAGTAAGTTTTATTCTGTCTTAAATAAGTACTAATAATACAGTACTAATATTTTATATTTGCTCAGTCCTCTACCCCTATTTCAAACAGCACACACATGCAAAATTCATGAAATCACACCAAGGCAGATATTAGAAATAATAACTTGCAATAGGTTAACTAGGTCCCTTTTAATGAAATTCATTTCTGCCCAGGAATGTTATTGTTCCCTCACTTGTGACCTCAGGGAGAAGATGAAGTGAAACACATCAATTTCTCACTCTCCCATGCTGGAGGTTTATCAAAACCCTAGAAGATAGGAGGACACAGGCAGAATAAACAAACACCAGGTTCAAAAGGTAAAAACATTTTGTCAAGATAAAAATGAGGCAAGTATTCAAATTTACTCTCTTGGATTATTTCTGAGACTGCCTCTCTGTGACATGGATGATCCCTTTTATGGTAATACACTTTTACAGAGCTAATCTCCAGTGATCTCTGCACTAGTACTCGTTCTTTCAAAGAGCATTGCAGTTAAACCACAAAGATGCTGTGCTTTGGAAAGGGATGGTGCATACATCTATTTGATTGCTTTGCTCTTTATACTGTTTTTGTCTTATCTCTCTAAACACATTATTTTAGTGCTAATGAAAATTACCTGTATGCACCACCAAATATATATATATATGTGTATATATATATATGTATATATCTCCATCTTTTGCTATTATATTCTTTCAATGACCATTATAGCAACAGACAAGATTTAGCATTGCTACTTTTACTTCCAACAGTCTTAGCAGTAACCTCTGATTAAAGTCCAGTGTTGCATCATGCATAACCTAAAATGTTGAAAATTAGAAGATACTAAGACAATGAGGTACTTCACAGCCCTGACTCAAACCTATTAAAGTTGAGAGAAAGACTGAGTATGCATTCACATTCCCTGTGGCAGCAAGGCAGAGATAAGACCTAGAAATGGCTTCACAAATACCGAATAGCAGAACACAGGTCAGCTTTAGCTCCACTGCCTGCTCTGATGGTGACAAACAATGCAGGTCTACAAAGCCCATTTGCTCCTGCAGAATACACCTTTCCAGTTAGGACTGGAGGCCAACCACACAGCAAACCATGACCCACAGTAGCTGCTTGGCCAGTCAGGCACAGCAGTCAGGTGCAGACTGAAAGGCAGGGCCATCCTGGGATCACCAGACTCAACAATCACCTCGACTTCACTTAACAACACAGGTTTGCAGCTAAATGGGTTTGGACAGACCTGGGCTTTTGGTTTCAAGATGCCCTGTGAAGTTAGTGCCACAGCGACTCCAGTGAACTTTCACATCCAGAGTTAAACTGTTTATACCAGAAATATTTTCTGGAGACTGTGCTTTAGGGAGAATTAAAGAGTTTCCAATATTTAAAAACTTTGAAGGTTTAAAGATTTTACCTAGAGACTTAAAATTAGATATTGTTAGTTTTATATGGCAGGAGTCTTAACAGTAGCTTCAAGAAGCACGTTTCCATTACAGAGATTTAACTTTAATTTTGAACCCTCAAATCAGAGCCAGAGTTTTGCTTAGGCAGAAATACAACAGCATACTTAGGAGGAACTAGAGAGACATATGCTGACAGAACACACTCCTCTGAAGAATGATAGCATTTTTGCTGTCTGTCATTTTCTCAAGAGAGAGCTTTTCAATTCAACAACAGGAAACCCCTAAGTTGTCCCAGAAAAACATAAAACGGTAATGCAAAAAGTGTAATATCAGTCTTGTAAAAGCAAAAAGGATTGTGAACAACATTAAGCAGAAGTTGTTCTACAATGAAGCCAAATCTCATTTCAGCATAAGCTGTACTTTGCTGTCATCTGCTCACCCTCCTCTCTCCCTTTCTTCCCATGTCAGGCACACAACAGAAAAATAAATCTCCATCTGTGTATATAATTTTGCAATAGGAATTTAGAATCATAAAAAAGTAGTATAGCAGAGTGGAGAATCAGGCACTTAATATTAAAAAAAATCAAAGCTAGTTTACAGATATTTGGGAGAAATAAATATGGGGGGTCTATATTTAAAATAGAGAAACTTCAGATCTGAATAAAACTGGAAAGCCTTTAAACATTTCTCTTACATATAAACTTCATTCATCTTAAAAACAGTTAAATGTTTTTAACAACAGAAACAGGGCCAATATTATATTGGGTAAAGAGAGTCTCAAGGGAAGCAGAGAAAAAGCGTTTTGAAGTAACCTTGCGTAACTAAGTCCATGGGAACATTTAAAACAAAGAAGGGTAAACCTTCAATGAGATCTTGAAATTACTGGGTTGTAAATTTGAGGCCTAAGGCGATATGCTCATATTATTAGCACATGTAAAAAGAATTAGTGCATTCTGAAGAACAGAGAGGACTTGGATAGTAGAAAGGAAAGAAGTTACAGAGAAAGACATAAGGAACAAAGGCAAACAGAAAGATTTCAGAGAGTGATAAAGTATTTATAGATACTATTAGAATTTATAATTTAACTCTCTTCATCTTGAAATTAGAAGCCTGTAAGATTTTACAGTTTACATGGCTTCGTGCTAAATGTAGTTTCACATACTTTTCCATGTGCAGGCTGTCTGCTATCTAAAAATAGTTCAGTGTAAGTATCTCCAAAACGGTAATTCCTTTTCCAGCTTTTGGAACAGTCTTTTCCAAATGCATGCACAAAACTTCTTCCCTTTTAGACAGCAGATGTGAAATGTAATCAACTTTTTTTCTTCTTCTTTCCTTTAATCAAGTCCTCTGAAAAACTGAAATTGTAAAATAATTAAGAAATCGAAGCAATGACTTAGCTCACTGAATTGTTTTTATTCAGTTTGCTTATACCCAGTAGTCATTTTTTTAATGATGCATTATTGGCAGCAAGCATGACTGGATTTAACAGTCTCATAGTAGAAGATCCAGTACACATTAGATAAATGCCTTTGATTATCATCATCCTGCTACAACACAGTCCTGTTGAGCTTGCACAATTCCCTTTTCTGCCCAAACAGAAGTAGTTCCCCACTGGCCTGGTCATCACTATCTTATTATTCAGTGAAATCCAAAATTATCATCTCCATGTTAAAACTAAAGAAACAGGGAAAAAAAAAAAAAAAAAAAAAAAACTTAGACTTATCTAAAAGCCTCTGAATTATACCCCTCTTTAACATCATATTACTGGCAGGCAGGCAGATACCATTTTCAAGTTATAAAAATGAAAATAAATTTTTAGTGCCCATTAGCAGGGGAAAAATTACCATAATGTTATCAATTACTGTCTTGCTAAACATTTAGCTGATCTCTCCAGTTTGCTGAGACAGAAGGGCATATAACATTGTGGCCTAGTGAGAAAGAAGTAATGAAGCCATTAATTCAATCATTTATAAAGCAACAAATTAACTTTCCTTCTTCACATGCACTTTGAGGTCTGAAAGGTTATCCATACCATCTTGGTGACTGAGGATACAGGAACAGCCAGAGATCATATAGAAAAATGATAGGAAACCAGGGTGCTCAACTCAGGGTGCAACTGCATGAAAGAAAAGAAAAGAGAGGACTATAAAAGATTTATTGAAGGACAGACTATGAAAAGGAGGACCAGGCAAGCTTCTCGAAATCCCACCCAGCTCTGACATTTGAACACACTCCTCTGCAGTGCTGTGGGCCACGTGCTGGCAGCTGATATCACAGCATAGGTGTAATTACACACGTGCTTCCTGCAATACCTGTTTCAGACAGGTAATTAGCTCAAACCTTTAAGCCTTGTTTCTCCATCTACTCCATTCATCAGTGCACAAGGGAAAAAAAGTAGGTGATTCACTTATACCTGTCTATATTGCAGGGATAAATTACATTGTTTCACTACCCAATGCTGCACCAAATGTAGGAGAAAACAGAAGAGAAAACAGGGAAACAAGACATACACCAGCCTGCAGGCATCACAACCATTGAAAGGACACTTGTAGTCTCTTAGGTGAAGACATACACGTACACAAACACAGCCATTTACTGTAGTTGACAGGTTTTATCTTGTACTGTATACTTTTGGACTAGGCCCCATATTTTTCATCATTCAGCTTGCAGTAAATGATTGTGAAACTCTTCCTTACATGTTTGTGAGCTTTATATGCTTCCACACTTCTTGTTTTCACAATGCAGAAGGGAGAAAGAAGAATTAAAAGTGTTTTGGAAACAATAAATCTATACAAATAATAAAAAGGCATCCTATAGCCTCATGTTTACCACTCAGTTACATTTCCACTGATACTTAAGCATGCAAATCAAATTTTGGCCAACAAAACACACATTACAGCAAACACAAATAGCTGTCACAGATTATTCACCTATGTGTCTGGTTTTAAAAACAGACACAATTCAGAACAAGACAAGATGGACCTAGAAATCCTTGCTGCCTCTCAGCATTACATCCCCCAACACACAGCCACTAGCAGCCCACTACCCACCTAAAGTGATGCAGGCAGCAGGATAGAGTACGTATGGAATCCTCATCACTTTGAAACCAGCTTCACACATTTTGCACAAAGCCAGCCAAACACACACTTCGATGCTGTTTTACAGATGGTAAGAACACACACTGAATTTTGACATGGTCCAAGTTACCTGGTACAGCATCAAGGGTCACAGTAAAAGAAGAAGGCCCCCAGCACAACAGCATACTATAGCAGGTAACACTGATGGCCACAAGACTGGGAGTGAAAACAGTTCCAGTGAGTAAATGCCAGGTGTCATGATCTAGACCCTGGCCAAATGCCAGACACCCCACGACATCAGCTTACTCCACTCTCCCCTGCCACAGCTGGGCAGAGGAGAGGAAAAAAAGCGTTAACACACAAAAGAGTTCATGAGCTGAGATAAGGAACCAGGAGAAAAGTACTTCACGGCCAAACAGGCTGATCTTAAAGTTAAAAAGTTTCTTATTACTAACATGACTCAGAGGAGGATAATGAGATGTAAAATAAAGCCCTTAAAGATGCCATTTCTCCGCTCATCCCTCTCCCTCCTTCCCACCAGCAGCACAAGCAGACAGGGTTTGGGGGTTTAGGTCAGTTCATCACCAAGATCTTCTTCCACTGCTCAGAGAGAGGAGTCCTTTCCTCTGCGTAGCCTGGGGTTCCTCCCACGGGAGACACCTCTCTGCAAACTCCTCCAGCGTGGGTCCATCTCACGAGCAGCAGCCCAAACCTCCTGCAAAGTGAGCCTCCTGCCATGGGCAGACAGTCCTCCCAGACTGCCATGGTGTGGGTCCCTCCTCCACAGGGTGCAGACCTCCAAAGCCAGGCTGTTAGAACTCGGGAGCAAGGCCTTTTTCTCCACTGGGACTCCCACTGGAACACAGCTTCCTCCAGGCATCCACCTGCTCTGGCATGGGCACCTCCCCAAGGGCTGTGGGTGGATCTCTGCACCCCCCGTGGACCCCATGGGCTGCAGAGGACAACCTGCTTCACCATGGTCTTCACCAAGGCTAGCAGAGGATCCTTGGCTCCGGCGCCTGGAGCACCTCCTCCCTCTCCTTCTCCACTGACCTTGGTGTCTCCATGTTGTTTTCCCTCACATATTCTAACCTCCTCCTCCTTCTCTGGATAAGAAGAACTATGTGCACCCATTGTTTTGATTTCTTCTTAAATAAGTCATCACAGAGGCGTAACCAACCTCTCTCATTGGCCCAGGCTTGGCCAGCAGCATGTCCCTCTTCTGAGCCATCAGGGATTGGCTCTGCTAGACATGGTGAAAGCCTCCAGAAGCTTCTCACAGAAGCCATCTTTGTGACCCTCCCACTACCAAAAACTGGGTCAGGCAAAACCAACACACCAGACCTGCTCAGGATTGCCTCATCATACACCTCATCCATGCTGACAATCTGCAGCTAAACAGCATGATAAACTGCAGCACATACATTCACAACCATTAGGATGTCAGCTCACTTCTAACAGTACACTAGTCTGCCATGGCTGGTGACCAGTTTCTGCACAATGAAAGAAACTCACCAGTTTCTGCTGAGTTGCTTCTGCACTGGAACACGCGCTTTTTTATATGATGGCATCACAGGCCTGAAAAAAGAACCTCTGACTAGTCTAGAAAAAGATTTTTTTTTTATTCAAAGTCAAGTTCAGGAGTGATTTAGTTATCCCATATTACAAGATTTAGTCACTACACCATGCTTAACTAGTTTTTCTGCACTACAAGCATCAATCCAATGGATGTACGGCAGAAATTCATGCATCTGGTTTGTTTGCTTCCTCCATGAATTACTGTTCGGAGTTCAACTATGCCTTGCTCTCTACAACTACCTGAAAGGAGGTTGTAATGAGGTGGGGGTCATTCTCTTCTTCCAAGTTAACAAGTGATAGGACAAGAAGAAATAGCCTCAAGTTGTGCCAGGGAAGGCTTAGATTAGATATTAGGAAATTTTTTTTTCACTGAAAGATTTTTGAAGTATTGAAACAGGCTGTGCAGAGAAGTGGTGGAGTCACCATCCCTGGAGGTGTTAACTAGACATGCAAATGTGGTACTTAGGACAGGGTTTACTAGTGGGCTTGGCAGTGCTGCATTAATGCTTAGACTCAATGAGGTCTCTTAGAGGTCTTTTCCAACCTAAATGATTCTATGATTCAATGCACTTCCCATGTACTATGTGCTTCTCCCACATCGTTACACTATGGTTAGGGGGACCTTCCCCAAACAATCTGCAGCCTATAAAAGCTGTAAATGCATTAGCCAAAAAAATTGTCTATATATCCACAAACAAAAGAAATCCCACAGAATATCAGTCAATTTCTAACATGACACCAACCTTCTGAGTGCTAGGGAACATATTTCCATGTATCTTAACTTTCAACACAGGTAATAAAAATTGCAATACAGACTTGATAATCAGGCTGTTGCAAGAGAAAAAAAAATAGGAAAATAAAGTAACAAAGACCAGGTGGGCAGCATGCCTGCCATAATACAAAGACCGTATGCTAGAAAGCATAAACAGTCATTAGCATAGCCACAAGGAAAAGAATGTAAAATAAAATCAAACCTTTTTTTTTCTAAAAAAATAGACAAAAATACAAAGATTTTATAATCAAGAACAATCCTTATGAAGTAGCAATATATTCTGAAAAAAATTGCCATTTTAAAGTACTGTGCAATGTATAACTATATATAATCAAACAGCACATAATCGTTTTCCAGAGAAAGAAATCAGTCAGTACTGACAAATCAGTATAATGCCACACCTCCTAAAATTCTTGAATAAAGATTGCACATGTTTGTGAAGCTTGATCAATTTGTAATCCCAAGGTAAGCGTAAAGAAGAAAAGAAAACATTTAGCAGATACACTAACACAACTCTGAAAACAGGACCTGCTGGGAAACTAGCAAAATGAAAACTGGACTTACAATTAGACTCTTTATTTCTTATGTTTTTAAAGAGAGGATGAGCTTAAATGAATCAGTATACCAAGAAATGAAACCAACTGGAGCAAATTATATTAGTCTTTGAATAAAAATACCACACACAATAACTACCTGCAGTAATCTCAAAAATAAAAAGACAAACATAAAACAAAAGAAAAAGAAAAAAAAAATTTAAAAACTTCAATGGAAAGTTTGCCCTGGATTTTTCCTTTTTGGATGGCAGGGAGGGCAAGGGGGTGGGGGGAAGACAATAGTGTACTTTTAAAATTTACTCAGATATACTTCTGTATCATTTCGTTTACCATTAACCATCAAATGCACCATTTAAATATGTTTTATTTGACTATCAATTTTAAAAGTTCAAAATAATACCACAACATTTATGCCAAATTCTTTCCCAACTGGCCATTTAATGTTAAAAGTCACTTTCAGAAGTTTGCTTTAGTTTCCATGGCTGGCTTTAGTTAAATACACTACTTAATTTCTAGCTTTTCCAGAACATAAACTCTTTTAAAAGAAACAAGGAACTCCACTGTGCAGCTTTTAGACTAATATTTTCCTGGATAGAACCATCTCTGAGGAACTCAGAAGGTATAATTACTAGAGGATGTTTCCAAATTAATATCCTATTTAGAAAGAAAGAACATTTTCTATCTAGTAAAAAAGCTGAGTACCAGCATATTATCAAACTGAACTGCCAGCTGTTATTGGCAAAGTAGCTTTGCAAGAAACCTAACCTTTTTTCCTCAGTTTCCCTGTTTCCCTGTATCACTTACAGGTTCTGAGGAATATTTACACATTTTAAAAATTCACATATTTAAAACTTTCTTTTAAAAATTTCATTCCATCTCTTAAAATTATGTTTGATTTTGTTTCCAACTCCACTAAAATTTTTGTATTCTTCTGAGCTTTAAACATCATTTCTGTAATAATTGTTTTAAGTACCTTTGTCACTTCCATAGTAATAGAAGACCGTCTTGCTGATGGCACACCAACGCTTCTGCCATTCAAAGCCAAGAAAACTGTGGTCTGAAATTAATACAATTTGTGTTATATCAGTTTATGCCTTTATTGAACAAAAATGTGTTCCTTCTTTTCAAGGGTGAGTGAGGTAAGAGGGAGGAGGAGCCTAGAAAGACACTAAGGAAAGGAAACTAAGGAAATGCATGGCACTGAGAAGGAAATTAGAAATAAAAATGGGTGGCAAGAAAACAAATAGGAATTTGAATTCATATAAAGAGGGAAGTCATGTGTAACATTAAATATAAGGAAATAATGAACAACTTCCTAAATATTTCCTAGAGTTATCGCAGCATTAAGTGGGTATTAAAGTGACAATATAAGATTTATTGAATCAAGGTAAATATTGACTGAACCAAAGCTGAGATCAATATTTGCCCTCTTGAAGGAAAATAAATCTTGATGCTCACTGAAACATGAAGTCAACATATGGTACTTGTAGATACGTTCCTAATGTTTTCTTCAAAAATATCTGAAAGTCTCTGAATTATGGCTGACTGGACTTTCACAGCATGATTTTGTTAGTCAATAAAGAAATAAGATCTTCTTTCAATACTATAGAAGCAATTATGTACTACGCTTCTTTTGCATAATAATGCTTCAACATTTCAGCTTCTACTAATTTTATTTATCACTCCTGTAAAAAGCTGTTCATGTGTATAACATCAAATACAGACACATAGACTTCCCAGACATGAAATATGCACTAGCTTTCACAAAGATAGCTAAACTCACCTTTTCTACGTTTTTCCAGGTATCCAGCCTTCAGAACAAACTGAAGATCCTGAGCTGCAACAGGAGGAAACTGATTCCCTGAAAGAAAAATGAATTCTGTAAAGCACTGCTTTTCAAGAAAACTGCTATAGGAGCATTAATAAAATTATGGATTTTACACTGTTAATATGCAGGAGCTACTGAAAAAAATAATTCTGGTAACTATTATGCCAGGTTATTTTAAGTACACGAAACATCTACCTATCAATGTCAGAGCTGTTGCTGTTGTCTTCACCACTTAAGAAAAACAGGCCCTGCAAGTCTCAGAAGGAAAAATATGTAGCTAAACAAAATACAGCAATTGTTTCGAAAATGGCCTGTAAAGCAAGCTGGATAATGAAAGCACTAAGTTTTCAAATGTGCAAATAAAATCAAGAATCACAATTCAACACAATTAAATCAGAAATGGGGTTTTCAATACTGACTTCATACAAAAATATTTTGAAACAACATACAAGCTGAGGACCCTCTATTACACATGTACAAAAAAAGAAACCAGATAAAGAGACAATGAAAGGTGATGCCTGCTGCTGACAGATATTGCCTAATTTGCAATATGATACAAAACTACTGCCTGTAGGATGTGTAAGATGATACTGGATAAACCAAAGACATTGCACAGAGGTCTACAAAACTGTTGACCTACAGACAGTCATTTTAGACACATAAGTCTGCATCTGCAAAATGGTGAGTTTACTTCACTTTATTCTTTCTTTTTCTCAACTGCTAATTCATAGCAAGAAGCATAAGACTGACCAGTTGACCCCACCTCATCTTAAAATAGAAATTTAAATGCTAAAAATTTTGTCTTCCATCTTACATCCTTTCCCTCCTAAAACAACAGAATTACATTTTAAACCGAACTCCTAGTATTAAGAACAGCAATAAGTTAGATGTGTCTAATATTTATTATGGATATAAATAACATACTGCTTACCCCAAGCAAAAAAAGCAGAACAAAAGGGACTCCTGGGCTGCTGGGTTTTTTAAGCTCATGTAAGCAGCACAGTGAAGTTCCTACTACTTACTATCATCAAATATTCATAAGAGTCGCTGTAGGTAGGTGGCAAGTTTACAAGGCAGCAATTATTCATCAGAATATATGTAATCTCATTACATTCTATCAATACAAACATACAGAAAAGGGCTGATATTATCAGACGAATTCTGTGCTAAAAATATCACTTTAAATTATGTAGTTTGGGTGAAAGATCAATGGTCTGACCTTGAAGCAAGCACTGTCTCTGGAAGGTGATGTCAATTTCCTAGTTTTTTAGGTTGTTCCCTAAAATAGATTTTTTTTTTAATTCAGTGTTCACAAATTAGTTACTTTATGGTAGTTTTATTTAAATACAGTTCTGACAAGAAAAAGACAAGAAAGAGATAGGAACATGCAGAGAATGCTATTTTTTTTGAGCATGAATATACTCAAAATGAGAAGACATTCCTAAAATAATACAACCAGCTCTTTAGACAGCAAAATATTTTGTTGGGTACCATAAGACAGTGGATAGAATTTTATTTACCTTGCTATTTCCACTTTATTTTTTTATTAATATTACTTTTTAAGGATTAGGAGTACACTAATTTCTATCTTAGGTTCTATGGAATTCTGACTATTGTGTTAAAAATACAAGAGCACAATGAATATGCATTTTAAAGTGATGCAGCTGTCCTCCCTTTGCTTGGTAATATGTAATCATTGTCCAACATTAAATGGGAATTTAACACAAAGACACTTGCTGGCTGGTATGTGATCAGTTTAATAGTTACCTACAAAGATGATGTAATGATGGTATTATGAGGGGGGGAGATGATGAGTTTAACAAATGTGAATCGTGTGCTGCTTTATATTGGTCATTGGGAGGCATCAGCGTGCAACACTTACAGCTCTACCTCATCGAGTAGGGCTCATCTTAGAACAGTGCAACCCCCCAGATGAGGAAGACATAAAACCTAAGTAAACAAACAAACAAAAGCAGTTCACTCATAGATTTTACAATTTAAGAATTTCAACTGCCGTTTAGATCTAACTTTACCCAGGATTGTTTATATCAGTTTGGGTTTTGATGAGGAAGTTTGGCCAGTGATCATTTAGTGAACAGCCAAATCAAATGGGACAACACAGTCCCAGAGAAGCACATCCTTTTGGGACTCCTTAATGTTGTTATTTTGTCATCTGAACTGACTACTTCATAGAGGCAAAATTCCACTCTCAATTTTGCTACCTCTGCTAAGACAAGTCAGGATAAATCTGGTGATGGTATTTTCTGATACTTCATTTATTTTACACAGGGCACTGAAAGAAGTCCTCCTCCCACCCTTAACCTGTAGAGAAGCCAGTTTTCTTTTTTTATTCCTCAAAGCAAATGAAGCAGTAACTCAAAAAAACAAACTGCAGCTGGTCAGCCCCACTGCCATTCACAATATGTAAGTAGCTGAAGCAGAAAAAGATCATATGCATGTTATTATCCTTCTGTCAGAGAAGCCTAGGAACCAGAAAATATGATGGGACTTTAGTTGAAGTGCAGGAGAAACAGACCCAATTGTAATATCCCGAGACACATACAGCTGTACAAGAAAGAAAAAGCATAAATCTGGTTAAATTCCTTCTTTCATTGCCCTGTACCTTCAGAAGGAAGGGGAGGGAGAATAAGTAGTATGAAAAGCATAAAGGAAAGAGAAAGAACCACCTCCTCCCAGATTCTCAGGAACCACAGGTGTTGTGCATATGTGGCAGGAAGGAGGCACAAACACGGATATACCCTTGTCCCAGTACTACAACAAAAACAACATGGGCAAGAAAGAGGAGAGAGTGACATCTTCCTTACAGTTACTGCCAAGATTCTGCATGGAAGACTTCTAAGTTTATTATCTGTCTATCTTTCTTCCGGTTTTTTCATTCCTTTACTGTCTTGTCCACATCTCAAATAGGATTTAGAGTGAACTGCAACCGCTAGATGTGGGAACGCCCAGAAGAAAGTGTGGAATTTACGTACTAAGTTGGTTTTTGCAGTTGTTTTCAATCAGGATATTTCTTCCCCATTCATTATAAATATATCAGGCTTGACACAAATCTCATCAAAAAGTATCACTAAAGCAGTGTTTTGTTATAGTAAAGCAGCATTTGTTTACATTACACCAGCAGCTGAGATCAGAGGTTCATTAATTCACTGCAGCATAAGGCTTTGAGTAAGACAGCTCCTTCTATAAGGAATCTAAGACAGAGGAATACTGCCAAGAAAGAAAGCATTACTATTTAGTTTAAATAAAGAACCATAAGGCAAATTAAGCAACATGCTTCAAATCACATACTCTAACTTTAGAGTTCAGAATTTCCCATGTTATACTCCCATGCATGCCCCAGGATGTCTTCATTACAAGGAGAATTTTCCCCTTCCCTCATGGATGCAGGTGAAATGGCCTGAATTCCAGTTATCTGCAGTTTCACTGGAGATTGTTCACTATAAGAAATTTTGTGTAGAGATGGAAGAAGCTTGTGTCCTGGGGATGCAGATAGCACCTACTGGTACTATCTTTCTTGGGTGTCTCAATGTCTGTTGATGAGAAACTTATGGTCAAAGCGACTACAAGATCAGAGCAAAACTTCACTCCCAAAACAAGACCAGTATAGATCACCACGCCTTTTTTACCTGCTTCCTACCCCTGTATGGTCTGTTTCCAGATACGATGAAAGGATTTAGAAATAAAGATGTTCAAAGGACAGCAATCTTCCCTGGTTTCTCCTTTGGTACACTGTGGTTTTTTAAGCCAGTTTTACACACCAAAGAGAAAAATGGCATTGTGAATAAGAAATGCTCTGTGGCTTGCAGCTGTGTGGGTTTATACATAGAGAAAGGCACAATGATTGCTTTTGTTTACTCTTCCAGACCTAATTTCTGCTGTCGTTGTCCTGACAGTGGTGGGCAAGCACAGAGTTGAGGATATAAAAAGGTCTCCTTTACATTCCTGAGTTTCTACCTTACAATGAATGTCTTGAACCTTATTCTTTTGATGTGACGACCAGTTCAATACTACCCAATATTTAGGGAGATGATTATCTTGCATACCCAATATGTGGTATAAAATAAGGGAGTTCCATCTGCTTAATGTTACAGGTTTTCCTTCATTCTTGACCACCCACTCACAAAAGAATCCCATAATAATTTCTCTTCCTATCCTGGTGGGACTCACTCCAATGTACTCCAAAATCAAATCTGCCAGTTATGCTCCACATGCATATTTCCAGATTGATGTGTACAAAAGCCATCAAAGACCAGATCAAAATATTTATGAGGCCTAAACCTTCATCGTAGAGAAAAGTAAATTATATGTATAATGCACTGGGCTCTTCCTCTTGGTTCTAGGCACTCTTGTGCCAAGTGAGCAGCTGGCAGTTATTATAATACTATTGCTGCCAGGCTAAAAATTCCTCCAGTGAAAAGAAAGTGAAATGCTCTCACTCAAGCATAAAGCCAGCTTTTCTACCAGTCATGCTTTGACTTCAGAAAAACATTAATGTTATTAACATAGGTGTATTTATGTACAGGTTCCACTGCACAAATCCCACAAACACAGAATATCTTGTGATTCAGAAAGATCTCAAGACTACAGCTTATAGCATGACTACAATTTTTGCAGCTTGGTAAACAGGCAAAAGCCTGAATAATGTAATTTTTCACCTTACTGAAACAGTGTATTTGGTCCATTACATAAAAACAAGCTTTATCAGTGTCACTTCACAGCATGGAATTCAATCATTGTGCCTGAAATTTTGATTTTTGGAGGACCTAAAGATGTAAAAATTTCATCCTGTATACAAAATAAATAAAACAAAACCAGGTTGTATTATTCTGCACTGTTTACCAATAGGATTTTTTTTACTTCTGCAATGTGGGCTAAGGGATACATAAAGCAAGAAATAATCAGAGGTCAATGCATTCTAAAGAGGTGCTTAGCGTGCTTATGGGAAGTTAAATAGGCGAAGTGGAGATAAGCGTAATTCAGTAACAGCTAAGGGGTTGATTACAGCTTGTTTTCCTAGTAGAGGACCAGAGGTTTAACCATTATAATGGTAAAGTTGTCTTGCTCAAATAAGAATAGTTCACTGTTCCTCATTCCTTGTAAAAGAAAACTGACTGGAAAAAATACACTAGTTTGATTATATGGAGGAAGCAGTCATTGCTATTTCTTTATCTTCTAACTAAAAAAACCCCTAAAAAAAATCATAATTAATAATATAATTATTGAAAATTATTTGTCCAGCTTCCTTTTGATTGCACTGAAACCCTTAGTGTCACCTGAGAACCTACTGAGGGTGCACTTGATCCCCTCATCCAAATCATTGATAAAGATATTCGACAGAACCAGTCCCAGCATCGACACAACTGGATGTAACTCCATTCACTACCACTCTCTGAGCCCAGCCAGCCAGCCAGTTTTTTACCCAGTGAAGAGTCCACTGGTACAAGCCATATGGCCAGCTGCCAGCTGCTCCAGAATGTGCAGGAGACAGAATCAAAGGCTTTACTGAAGTCTAAGAAAACATCCCAAGCCTTTCCCTCATTTCCTAGGTGGGCACCTGGTCGTAAAAGGAGATCTGGTTGGTCAAGCAGGCCCTGCCTTTCCCAGAGCCCTGCTGGCTGGGCCTGATCCCCTGGTTGTCCTGTATGTGCCGCATGACAGCACTCAAGATGATCTCTTCCGTAACTTTCCTTGGCACTGAGGGCAGGCTGACAGGCCTGTAGTTTGCTGGATCTTCCTTCCAGCCCTTCCTGTGAATGTGTGTCACATTGGCCAGCCTTCAGTCACCTGGGACCTCCCCCATGACCAAGGACTGATGAAAAATGATGGAGTGACTTGGCGAGCTCTTCTGCCAGCTCCCTCAGTACCCTTGGATGAATTCATCTGGTCCCACAGACTTGTAAATGTCTAAGTGGCACAGCAGATCACTAACTACTCCCTCCTAGATATCAGGGGTCTCTTCTGCTCCCTGTCCCAATCTATCAGCTCAGAGGGCTGGTTGCCCTGAGGATATTTGGTCTTTCTGTTGAAGACTGAGGCAAAGAAGGCATAAAGTTCCTCAGCTTCTTCCTCATCCTTGATAACAATGTTCCCTCTCTGAACCTAATAAAGGATGGAGATTCTCCTTGGCCCTCTTTTTGTTGTTAACAGATGTATAAAAACATTTTGTATTATCTTTCACAGTGGTGGACAAATTAAGTTTTTGCCTTTCTAATTTTCTCTCTGCATGACCTAACAACATACTTGTACTCTTCCTTAGTTGCCTGCCTCTTCTTTCAAAGGTCATAAACTTTTTTTCCCAGAGTTCCAGCAAAAGGTTCCTGTTCAGACAGGCTGGTCTTCTTCCCCACCAGCTCGTCTTTTGGCACATGAGGACAGCCTGCTCTTGCAGAAAAAGCAGAAAGTAGGTGGTTTTGTACTCAAGCACAGGGCTTTTATGCTATCTCTCAGGCTGCAATTCAAAATTGGCAGAGATATTCTGAAAATATTTGTGTTAAAGTTGAGCAAAAAAAGGCTAATGTTTCCAGCAACACAAAAAAGTAATTTTGTCTTCTTTTGCTCCCTCCTACCCCCCTTCTCACACACTTCTTCCAAAATTCTTCCTATCTCTCAATTTCATTTTGATCTGGAAATACAGCATTTACCCATTTTTAATAGCTACTACAGAAGGATTCAATTATCTTTGAATCTGTACATAGCAATACACTGGAGTCACATCTGTTGCACAAGCACTGTGAATCTAGGCAAAAGAGGAGGCGGTTTATTTTCTTCTGCATATCTTCTCCCTACATTTACTTTTTTTATTGAAGAGAAGATTAATGTATACTGAATTTGGAAAAAAAAAATCCCATTTCTTAGATTATTCTGATTAAAGAAAAGTTATCAGTAGGAAGATCACGTAGAATGTCATTAGCTTCATTCACTGTCTTGAACACTTTCACAAAGACTACTTCAGCGTTTTGCAACTGTAGAAGCCAGGTAACTCTGAATTAGTTTAATATGCAAGAATCAAAAGATAAATGTTAAAGAAAACACATCTCATTCCTGGAATAAATGTAATGAAAATGTTTAGCTTTTGAAACACTGGTTCACAAAAAGCCAGCATTTTGGTCTTCAAAGTGCTTGTTCCAAAGGCTGTTCAGTCTATGAAGTTCTGCTCTGGAGCGATCCCTATCATTACCCATTGTGGTCTCTAATAGTTTACAATAATTTCCACAGAATAACTTGCCTTCATATATTCCTCTAAGAAGAGCCAGCGGTGTATTTTAATAAAGGATACTTAAAGCACTGTCATCTGTTTCTAGTTATAATTCTTTCTAATTTGGGATATGAAGTTTGGGTTACAAACACTAATACCACACCCTCAGAGGCTTAAATACTGAGTATTTCTTCTGGACTCATCCCTTAGAAGGACAGTGGTATAAGCCTTTCTCCTCCCTTCCTTCCTGTAAGCAGAGGAGAAGGCAGTGGGCCAAGCAGCCTAAAAACCACTGCATGGATTCTTTACAGAAACTACATCTAGTCCTTTGAAGAAGTTAGCATGTTTGAGATCTCTTTTAGTCATTTCTATTTAGACCCTAAACTGTGTATTTAGTTATTTTAAATTTTTAAAATCTTACATTTATGGCTTTTCAATCCTCATCTGTTTTCTGAACAAAGTTTCTTTAGTAGCTGTAGCATTTCATTTGACAAAGAAACTTTCTTTTTTCTTTTAACCAATTACAGGAATCAGCCAGTTAGACTCCATTCACTGGGATCCACAGCCTAATGGAATTATTGTGGATCACATACTCCTCATCCAAACTTAACTCTGAATTTATAAACTAATATTGTTCTGGATTAATGCATTCTTTTGATAGTTTTCAAATTGGTTCTAAAATACCCACTGTTACATTTTGCATAGCATCTTAATGTACAGAGTTTGTGGCTTTCACCCCTTGATCCAGATTTAACTTTCACACTGGTATTTATTAAAATTTCACAAATTACACCCATGGCACATGGGGATGAAAATTTTTATTTAAAAAGTGATGTTTCCTGCTGTGAGCAGGCACTATTCCACAGGGTTAGAAAAGGGGGCACTGAACACTTCACAAAGCAGCCTCCCCAGTTTTGCTGTTTCTCAAAGTTTCTGAGGCAAGAAGAAAGAGATATACAGCAATAAAGAAAAGGTCTCTTGTACAAGGTCTCCCACTCACACCACTATAATGCAAGGCATACAAAAATGTTGTAAGGCATGCAAAAGTTTTGTTTAAAGAATCACTAAGTTTTGCTCAATTATTTCAGCACAAGACAAGTTTCAGTCATCCAGAAGCCCACATTACAGCTACCGGAAAACTGCATCAGTGGTAGAGTTTGGCGATACAAATTCTGCCAGTGTAACAGCTTCAAACTTTGTTATGAGAAATAAAGTAGGCAGGAATACACAGAGATAAAAACAATGCCCCTGCTTTGCAGATAGAACCAAGTCAAACCAGACCATCATGGATCAATTAGAGGCACTGGGAATTCTCACGAAATTATGCAGACAAGCTGAAATTTCCCAGTGTTGTCTCACAGACGAGCACACACATCCAATTTTGATTAGAAACCCTAACTAAAGACTCAGAATATCTACATGATAGCTTGAACCACAGAAGGTGCTGTTAGCTAATCAGAGAAAATTAAAAGGCCAGGAATAAAGAGCCTACAGCTGGAGTATGACCAGCATGATGTCAAATTGCATATGGATAGCATCTTTAACAATATCATGATTCCTGTATTCCCAGATGGCTAACAGGAAGAAAGTCCTATAGGTTTATCTAACAGCAAGTTAAAAGCTATCATTTAATACCTCCAGGTGAAAAATACAATTTTCAGCTTAACATCTAAAACACCTGGAAGAAGTAATACTGCAATTCTGGTCTGCAATTTATTACTATTTTTAAATAGCCACCTGGTACACATAAGAATCCCTTGGAAATACCCATATATCACAGTACCTTAAGAAAAACTTGAGGTAATTAGAACTAGAAGTTCCCTATTACTTTTCTTATTTTGTCATCATGTTTTTAATTAGTACTTTTGAAAGGTCTAAAATTCCATCTTCAGGCAACTGGCCCTTTTATTTCAGTAAATAAGCCTACACTGAGACCAAGAAATGACAACTGTTTAAGTGAACATAAGAATGATTTAATATGTTTTAGCAGAAAAACTGCCGAATGTCATTTATTGCAAAGAGAAACAAAGGACTTTCAAATTATATTTCAAAATTAGTAGTACATGTTCTTTTACTTTCAATGTCCTAGTCATCCAAGTATTTATTACTCAACAATATTTTGACAGCTCTTATGCAGCCCACTCCAGAGTGAAGTCTGTGAACTCTTACCCAAATTTTGCCAATACCATGCAAGCTAGATTTTCCACAAATCACACATTCATTAAACAAAAAGCATATAAATTTTCTTCCTCCTAACTTTATAATTTCCCAATTTTTTTCCCTGCCTCTTCTCCTAAGTTGTAGCGTGTATACATCCTTTTCTAAATTGTTCTTAGAAGCTAGTTTAAGCCCCCTTTAAAAAGTCTTAAGGGAAAAAAAAAAAGGAAAGAAAAAGAAGAAGAAAAAAACCAAAGCAGTACAGTTTGAGAAGTGCCAAATTCAGCTAAAGAGAAAAATCTTTCAATGGGAATTTCAGTCTGTGAGAGGGATATTTTAGCAGGGGAACCTTTTAACTTGTACTCTGATCAGAAGCATAACACACCATAAATACAATAAGCAATACCCAAGAAATCCTGGGAAACAAGGAAATTCTCTGACTACCATGAAAAACCAACAAAAAACCTCAATGTAAATGGCATGAAGTTTTATATATGGAAGTCACTTATGCCAACTGGCAGCTCTCTTGGATTAGCTGTGTAGTCTGCAAAGTTCCAACTGTTCTGACTCTTGGCCAAAGGCTTGGCCTGCTAAGCTTCTGAAAGGAAACATACATACACACTTTGTGCATTTTAAATGCTCCAACAGCTCATATCCTTGATCAGAAAAAGTTTTAACATTACTGGTTGGAGCTGAAAAATCTTTCATCTGTATGAAGGAAAAGATTCAAATTCCTACAGTCAGCTAAAAACACATCTTTAAAACTAGCAGTTGCAGATTTCAATGAAGAGGTCCTAAGCCAGTTTTCATTTTCCACATTTTATGTATTCCTGCAAACACAAAATGGTTTGAATGTTCTGCCTCATTGCCTCATTTTTGATACATTTCTTCTACTACTGATAATTTAAGTAAAAAGCTATGCTCAGTGATCAGTGAACTATCACACTCAAAGCTTCTTTGCATTTGAAAGCTAATTTGGTCTAAGATGGAGGTATGACTTTACACTTTACACATGCAGTCTGCATGTAAAGGCAAGCCTTTTAAAAATAATAACAGAAGAAGAAAGTCTCTTACAAGCCTTTCAAGTTTTCCTGACTGCAGCATACAAAATACAGATCAAATATAAATCAGTGTGTAGAAGTAGGAAGTTCTGGTAGAATTACAGCCTCTTGCAATGATAAAATTGCACTTAGAAAAATCAATCTACAGAGCAAGACCATGAGAAAAATTAAAGGGAAGAAAATCAAAAGTGACTTATCCAGTTCCTTTATTTCCAAGTACTCTGAAAGAGGTAATAAAGAGGTAATAAAAATCCAAAGGTTTTACGGTTCAAAAAACACATCACCGTTTTCAAACCTCCTCTCACAAGGAGGTTACTACCACAAAGACAAAATACTCTGTTTTGCTGTAATTGCACAGGACCTAACTGAAAAGAACTGAAAAGAACAAGGGAAACACTGTAAGAAGCCAGCAGGGCACACTGCAGGAAGCCAGCAGAACACTCCTGTGTTTCCTGAAAGCTTTCCAGATGTAAATTTCAGTTGCCATTCACCTTGGAGTATACTGAGAATGACAGGAAGAACCACCTTCCAATATCAACTTCCAAGTTTTCTGAATGACTGCACTAATATTTTCCAGTCCATTTGAAGGCTCCAGAAAAAAAAAATCATTCACTAGAAGACAGAAGCAACAAGAACTATGGCAGAAGCTGTTTTTCTCTAAACAAGAGAGTGATCTGACCAATTGTTCCAATTCTCCCATAAGTCCCATGTTGTTACATCTGGTCAATCCAAACATCCATTTTAATTTTTCAAGGATTTGTCTAAGTTCCAGAATGTTTCTCAGATGACCCTTTGCAGTTCTTACTGGTTTTAGTATCGAATAGAAATATCTGAAATAATATTTTTTATTTACAGTTAGCAAAAATTATTTGGAAACCATCTACGGAACTGAAATCCAGAAATGAAAGGGGATCACTTATATGAGTTGCAAGATGTCAGCTCATCTTTTCCTATGATGAACACATATGGGTTTCCATACCTTCAGCACCTGCCATGGGAAATCCCAAACCTTAAAGGATTAGAAGTTTATAAATCACAGATGCTATCATATTCTGCAAAAAGGGTCACAATTTGGGAAAAGAAAGAATCAAGAGAAGAGCCATGATTGAGTTTTGTGATATCTGTGTAAGAGGAAAAAGACGACACATCAAGAGAAATGGGCATTTTTTACAACTTAAGACTTTTACAGTGATGAAGTAGCTGAATAAATGTCAGTGGGATTTTTTCCAAACTCACTGAACTCTCCTATTTTGTCGCTTGATCCTCACAGCACACCTGAGTTTTCCTTAAGCCTATCTCTTGCACATAAATCTAATCAAGGATTAGAAAGACAAACCACCCAGTGAATGAAACCACTGTTGAAATTTGAACCAGTTATAACATTAATGGTGTATGAATTAACTGAACCTGATAACAGAGTAGCGTTGCTTGGTCTGGTGACAGTATTCAGTGATAGTATTACGGTCTGTGGACATCAGTGGGACAGGATTTGTAAGCAACATAATAAGCTTTATCAGATAACTAGCAGCACTGGAAAAAAGCCAGACAAGCCTTTATACAGGCAAAAGAGCTCATTTGTACAAGAATTCCTCAGTTATTTTCACTTTATAGCAGCTGGCTAACACACATCACTCCTCTACCAACCAACTGGGCATAATGAAACTTCTGAACACGCACAGTATCACTCAAAAGTTGCCTAAGAACAAAGAATTTAAATCTGTAAACATTTGTTTTAAACTAACATGTAATAGTGTCTTCTAATTTAAAAATGTGTTAATTCAGTTCTCTTTAAAAGAGCACAAAAATAATTGCATCAAAGCTATAAAGTGGTATTAGCAAATTTCAATGGAATAAATATTAAAGTTGACCTGTGAACACAAAAAAAAAAGAAAATGGAACTTTTAATGGAAATGCTGACACAACTTTAACTATGACACTGTTAAGAGTGCTGCTCTAATAAATCTGTCAGTTTCTGTAATGCCTATGACAATCCCATTAATATGAATGATGTACACTTCACATAGCTTACTACAGAGTAACTGCACAAGTTATATCATCTTCATTCCAAGTAACAAATCAGTAATCAATATTTGCAAAAGCAGACTAATCCTTTGCAAAATCAGTGGTTTAGTGATTGAAGAGTTTGCTCAATTTACACAGTTAATCCCTCTTCATCTGCTTGAGCCCTCTATTTATTCCAACCACTTACAGTGGTAGCTATAGCAGATTAATACATCCCCCTGTGCTAAACATGTCTTGACAATTGACCCAGCATATCGCTGTCAGGATAATCTTTACAAACACTGAGCTTTTCTTACCAAGCCTGAAGGCAACATTTAGAAATCAGAAGTTTACAAATACTCTCAGAAAGATCCCCTCACACATATTATCATTTCTCCATTTAATTATTTCTTTGAGACAGCATCTACTGCCATATTTTATGGCCCCAAAAAGTGCCCTCCCGACCTTTACTTTTATTACTAAGGTTAAAATTACTGTAATTATGAAGTCACAGAAGGATTTTTTTAATCAAGACGTTTCTATAGAAATGGAAAATAATATGTTGTTGCATATTGTTCAGTGGAAAAATGAGATGGCTATTTGTGTAAATACAAGTAAATCAGCATCTTCTATGAAAAAAATAAACTGAAGCAGTAACACTAAATTAAGATTACACAAAAAGAAAAAAGGTTGCCATGCAGCCCACAGTGAGAAAACAAAAAAAAATAAACTTTAATTAAACAGAGAGAAGAGTATTTAGTTACACCTACATATACCTCTGTAGGTCTGAACTGACATTTACAACAAAGACTTGCATAGTCCTTCAAGATTTTTCTCCGTTTTGAGATTTCTACCCCTACAAGAGGCAAATATTAATCAAAGCATATTTTTCTAAACAACCAACAAGAATTAATGTGGACAGTAGTCCTAGTTACACAATAAATTCATACTAATCTAAGTTACATACTAAATTCATACTAAGTAGTCCTAGTTACATACTGAATTCATACTAATCGTGCTTAACTCACCATTGTATATGACAGCAGAAGATAGATTATGCAACTAAATTGACAAAGGAGTGAATCTGACAATATTTTGTCAGGTACAAATCTAAGAACTTGTGTTTATAGACAAATATAGTACAAACCATTAAAACGTTAATTTGCTTGATGAATCATCATGGTTAAAATGGGTTTTGGTAATTTATTTCAGAAAAGCATGATACTGTATCAACTGTACAAGGCATAAGAACTTTAATGTCCATACAGAACTAAGTTGCAATGTTAGAACGGCACAACTGTTTAATTCTTAAAATTTTCCTAACAGCAATTCTTGATCTATGGAAAGACAGCATAAAAAAGTTGCTAAGCAGACCAAGGTGGGGGGCTGATTGTTTAAATAAGAAAATAAGCATTAAGAGAAAAATCAGAGAGACTGATGCTCAGAAGAGAAACTGAAACATGCTGGTTTGGACAATACATTAATTATTAGGCTACAGAGCCTAAATTATCCAGCTGGCTCTAGAAATGCAACCTGGATTCAGAAATGAACTTAAACAAAACTGCCAGAGCACAAAACACTAACTTAGTCATCAGGTACAGACACAGCATACATCACAAACTTGATGTGCTTGACTATTTTAATTTGAAATATATCCAGAGGGAAAAAAAAAAAAAAAAGCTATAGTAGGAGCACCAACTTGAAGGGGCAATGATAAACTTCAACCTTGAAGGCCATAAGCAAAGACCAACAGAATCTTCTTAAACAGAGGAACAACCAAAAAATCAGCATATTCCCTTCATTTCACTGGTTGAAATCTTGTCTTTAAAAAAAAAAAAAGAAGTGAATGAAGACATAGTATAATATGGAACAACCTAAGCTTTATCACTTATTTGTTAAACACCGAAAGGTGAAGGTGTCACTGTTGAACAATAACACTTGAAGGGTGAAAGATGGGAGCTGCAGCACAAAACAAGTCAGCATATAGAAAGAAAAAATAAAAAAAGCCAGGAAGACACACCAACTACTGAGTATCTTTCTTCCACCATAAGAAGCAATTAATTTCCTAAAAATAAGAGAGGACTAACCACCTGAAGCTACCTATGATGACACAGACTCAGAGGCAAATACTGAATTTCACATCTGTGTCATTTGTGGTGTCCTCTTAAGGTCAAGTAGAAGAAGAGGAGATTTAGGCAGAGCTGTTATCCTACAGCACAGTACACTGCAGTACATAAAACACTCTCTATGCAAGCTCTGCAAGAGTTTTAGCCAGTCTGAAACTAAAACTTAGAACTGAAATAGTTTTCTAGAACTAAAATTCTAGATCTTCCCTTGAGGCAAGTAATTAAAAAAGGATGAAATTTGAATCGTACTGGTTAAAAAGCATACTTGAATATAAGTCTATTAGGGAAAAAAGGCATTTTGTAGATACGTGAAGGATTATAAATTGCAGAGTGGCTCAATCCATTAATTTTTCTTCTGTTATTCAGATATTCATAAATTGAAGCTTACTGAGCTAGAAGCTGTGGCACAAAGTATTTTTTTTTTTAAATATTTCAGTAATGCAGAGTATGATCTGGCTCAGGAATTTTAAACCTCTGACAAAACTCTCCCAGGGACTCCAGCAAAGCAATGTTACAACTCAAATGGAGCTTCAATATTTAATGGGATTATGGAAAGAGTGTCTAATCTTCTCAAATTTGTAATACCTCAAGGAATCAATGGAAAGAGCAATTAATGTGAACACGATGAGTACCCTAGACATTGCCTATACGATCAAACAAGAGGGTTTCACTTTACCTTACTGACAATCTTCCTAGCTGATTAGTTGAAAAAGCCCAACCGTACTTGGTCTTGACTGACCAGGGGATGGAGACTGAAACCACCACTCAGAAAGTCTTCCTGAAAGCATCCAGCAATATGGCTAAAACACAGAGTTTGTTTAGCCACTCATTACAACTTCTTAAAAAGATGTTCCATGGTACTTTAAACACTCAGCCTTCTGAGATCTAATCCAATGCCCTTCTCTACTCATGCATTCTTCTATAAACCTTTCAGTTTTAGCAACTAGCACCAGAGGCTGCAAATTTGGTCTCTAAATGATATGAGTACCAAAAAGAACAAACAAGTAAACAAATGCCAACGAGAATGTCTGCAGCTACACCAAAATCCTAAAATATATTAGACTTCTGTGAACTCTGTCCCACTGCCATTCAGCGAAATTCAGCCAGAAAAACTACTGGGGAGAAAGAGTAAGAGTTGGTGTCACCAGTGAAAAACAAAGCAAGGCCAGACTCCTGATGTGCAGCACCCCAAGGTGCCAAAAATGGCACACTGCTTTTGCCTCCAAATCCATGGTGAAGAGCTGAATTAACAGCAGGATACAGAATGAGATCCAAGTCTCTGCAGGGCTCAGCCAAGCAGCCATGGCTCATGCTTAAGGCCAGGCTGCAAAAATGGGAGAAGGAAACCATCTGGAGAGACCAGACGGCAGGTGGCAGAGCAATGGCAAGACTGACAGCCCAGAATGCTGAAATCCTGAAGCAATTTCTGTAAAGGCAGCAAGGGTCATGAAATATTGCCTAAGGTGCCAGTTAACCCTTTAAGGCACACCAGTCCTGTGGACTCCTCCAGTACCGTATAGTTGCAATGTAGCCCATAACAGAATGAAGACTACAGGATTATAGGGTTATAATTGGTTGAACAAGATCTTTTCAGCAGCTGACAGGCAATTAAGTCTTCAGTTTAGCTCTAAAATATTTATTCAGACTTTCCAACTGCATAAAAAGGCATGTCTCTGAGCACATCACAACTCTTGTTACAGCTACTAATGACCCCTTTTTTAGGACTTTTCAGTAGCTTTCACACAAGTGATGTAGAAAATGCATGATTATGTCAGATTTTTCATATGAATAAAGATATTATTGAAAAAAAATGTTTCAAGCAATATGCATCTTCCCCAAGAATGCTGTAGCATGTTGTATTATTACCTGCATTTTGAAGAACACTTTTATAAATTTTATATATGTTAACTAGTTGATGTAATCCAATTCTCTTTTTTCAGTATGTCATTTCATCAAAGATGCAGAAATTATTTTAGACGTAAACATGCATATATGATGACTAATCACTACATGTTTCGCTACACAGGTCCCTATCATGCAGAAATAGGAGTGAAAAGATATACTTCAAGGAAAATTCTGTGTTGAAAATGATCAGTTGATTAGGTACAGGGCAAAAGAAAAAATATACAGAGGTTGTCAACACTTCTGTCATGTACAGAAAGGAAAATTAAGAGTCATTTGTTATTCTCAGTTGGAGAGGTCACTAGTGTTATCTTGCACATGATGATTTGATGCACTATGTATGATTAATGCTTGTTTAAAGGACACTGCCAAGGTCTCTAGGTCAGACTGTGACCTTCCATTTTTTTCAGATATCCATAAACAGAGTATTAATAATTCAGTAACTGCTTTCCTCACTCTTTAAAATATTTTAATACCCTCTGCTACTTCTAAAACAATAGTCCAATAAGCCCAATAATCGAAGGTGATAAAATAGTAAGAAAGAAAATTCCAGCAAGGAAGCATTTGCTTCAGACTCATACTTGTTTTCTATTATTTTAAATGACTGGTGCAGTTGTAACTATCACTTTCTAAGACTTTCCATTCTAACTGCAAAGGTTTTCATCACCTCATCACCTCTTTCATCAAAGGTTTTCATGTACATGCATGCCTTCATGCTTTAGGACATAATAGTATATGGTTCCTCAAAGTCACTTTAATTCTTCAAAATTTTAAAGGCAAAACCAAAGTGAATGTACTTGATTTTTTTAAAAAAGCAAAGTTCTCAGAAGTCACTAAGATGTTGCATTTTTACACGGTGTGTACAAATTCCATTCTTTAATTGTGTTCTTACGTGTCCAGCTAGTGCTTTAGTTCTCTCAAAATCTAAGTTTAGGCATTAGAAAACACACAGTAAAAATGTTATTAAAAAAAAAAAAAAAAAAGGGAGAGAGAGAGAAGGAAGGAAGGAAGGACCAAATTCCTGTGACTGCCTCATTATTCACAAATCTTTGGGAAATGAACTGTTGTCTGGATCATGCTTGGAAATCTCAAGTTTATATCAATATAATTTTCTGTCCAGGGACATGGCAAAAGCTATGATGGAATGTCCAAGATCCCCTTCAATTGAGAAATTAGTATTATCACTTTCTTTCCCTTTTAAAGCACAAAACATTCTTAGTAGTCAAATTAGATTTGTTTTTTCAAAAACTAAAGAGGACTGCAAAATTTCTTTCCAAAACACTTTTCCCCATAGCTTTCCAGCGGCTTTAAGAGGAAGAGACTCTTATACATCATCATTACATGGCACTTGCTTCAGATTTAAAACTATAACTCCATGTTTATATTTTTCCCCTTACGGCTGCACTTCCAAATGTTTAATAACAGACTGATTGCTATATTGTCCATGTATTATTCTGCTTTTCCACAGGGTAGCAGTGTGTTTCAGAACAAGGCCACCACTGTGGGAATATGAATGAGTACACAAAATCCCTGCAGAAAGCAGCTGTTCCCTCTTGTACATATGCAAATGGAAGAACGCTAAATAATGAGGGCAGCTTTATTTCACAAAGGCAGACAACAACAGAGCCAAAGTGGACTACAACAAAGTTTTTGTAGGAAGCAGTGAACTGAAGTCTACAAAAAAGGATGAATTCTTCTTAATATTCTCAGTCGTGAGAATAATGTTTCTTAGGGAAATACTGATTCATTGCTTGCAAAATTAATCCTCAAAATTATTTTTAAAACCCTAAAGACAAAGACATCGATGCATCTTTTCTAAGACACTGAGTTTATTCAAAAAAATTATCACATAATTAAGGCAGAAATCTGGACATTTTTTTCTCCCCAATACTATCAGTCTTATGTATGACCTTGGACAAGTCATTGAATCTAACTCAGTTTTCTTGTCCATAAAATGGAGATAATACCTCTGCCCAGGGCTACTGGGAAGCTAAATCCATCGTCCATAAACGTGATTTGAAATAGCAAGGTGAAAAGGCTTTATCAGTGTTACATACTGCTGCATTTTTCACTGCTTTTAATATGCCTAATGAAACCATGTAAATTTTGAATGACAACATTAAGCAGATTTTCAGGCCAGCTCTTGCTAGAAGTAAAACGCATTACAGATTTCTTAAGATGACCCCGATTTGAGCTCTGACAACTAATGGCTGAGTCAGAACATTGCTATGTGAAGTACTGTGAAGAGTCTTCCAGATGTCAGTTGTTCTAACAGGGAACCGTTTATTCAATACTGGAGAGAGGAATTGCACCAGTGATAGAGGAGGAAGAAGAAATGGTTCACATTTGCTCATTGGTTAAGCAACAAGCAACACTAAAATCTTTCAAAGCCTGTCAGTGGCGTTCACTAGTGAAGCTCAGTACAAGCCATGCTTCTTACACAAGTGCACAGACAAGAAATAATTTATCAAACCAAAAACACACAAGCCAGAGATTAAACAGCATAGTTCTCCATATTAATCAGCTACAATTCCTTACCATAAAAAGCTGCCACCACAACCCCAGCAGGATTTTGGCAATAATAAACATCCTGAATTCACAATCCATAAAGAAAGTTCTTTGACAAAATGTTTTTTGCAACAACATTGAGTGTCACACCTTGACCTCACCTAACTGAAATGTGATTAGGGCTAACACAGCTGCTGCTCTACAAACAAAATGTTACATATATTTTAAAGAAAAAGAGAGAAATCTAGGCTGAAATTATTCATCTAAATATTCACCTAGTGTCATTTAAAGAGCACATCCTTGTCATTGAAGGAGTCTGTGAGCAATACAAGACTAAACTTTAAAATTCGGAATCTTTTGCATTATTCCTTTAACAAACTATTCCACAAAATTACTTTGAAGAAATAAAAATAATTACGTTTTTAGTGACACTGTTTGTCCTCACCTTTACTGCAATCAACAGGTCTGTTACTTTGAGCAGTCTACTGTCTAAATTGGGCCACAATTTTGGCCATCAACTACCACCTCACTGTTTTTGGTACTAAGCTATGAGACTTTTGTGCAGGTATCAGGCTAAACACCCCAAGCACCCAGTCTAACAGTTACTACATTACCTAAAGTCAGCTCTACACCACACATACAGGACATTTTCGATGCTGTGTCACACTTGTTGCATTTGCCATAGAGTAAACTGAGTCTGCTTGAAGGCCTGTTTTCATGATCAAGTATTCCAACAGAAACAGGAACACCAGCTGCTGAAGCATTAAAAACTACCATAAAAAATACATTCCCATAAGAATGTCTTAAGAACAACAGAAAATAACAACAGCATGTGAAAACAAGTGTACTCCTGGACATTTCTGCAGTGGATTCTCCTAAATATTGCACATATTTTTTCCTGTGTTTATATGGCCAACTTTCTAAGTCAACTAATTCAAAGTTTTCACTTCACTTGGGAATGAAACATGTGGCAGTATTGTGATGAGGCACCACAGAGTCAGGTTTTCCCCTCCCTGTTGAGACACAAGAGCATTTTTGATCCCAGAGCAGCAGTGAGAACATCCAGGAACTTGTGGGACTTCCCTTGGTTTGCCTGACTTCCAGCATCCATCTCTCCTCATTTCCTAATCCTCTTCTAATCTTCATGAGGGAAAGAGCAGTAAACTGCAATGGCAGATTGGGGAAAGCAGATACAGGACACAGGAAATGAGCCTTTAATCCAAAGCTAGGAGCTGGGCCTGGCAGTGCTACAAATCAATATACACTGACTACAGAAGGTATCACCAAGCCTTACAGGCACATATGGGAGAACTAGAAAGATCTCTGATTGCCACAGGTGAAAGAAAGCACATGAAACAAAAGTCCGAAATTCAGGAAACTAACTTTTGCCATAATTTTTATAGTTTAAATACCATTTCAAGGAAGAACTACAGCTTCCAAACTTAAATCCAAATGATTAGTGTGCAGCCTTCTAGCTAGAAGACATTTTGTTTTAAAACTACAGCTTCAAAGCCATCAAGTCTGGGACACTCTTGTTAGAGCTTGACTTGACCAATTGATTGACCACAATCACACTAGAATATCGATCACCACCGTATCAAGAGTGGGCTGTTCAGACTCACCTTCTGTCTCACCACTAATGTCAACCTGAAGTATACTTTTAACCAGTATTTCCCCTAAGGTGGTAAGAGAGCAGATGGAGGGTCTTCTGGACATAGCCATAGAAAAGATTAATCTCTCTGCACTCAGTTTAGGTAGGACGCTATCAGTTTACTCCCACAATCACGTGGATTTGTGAGAGCTCTCTAACAAAAATGCAGGACACTTTTTGCACAGAAGCCGGACGAAAAATGTGCTTGCAGGAAACCGTGTTTCCCACCCCACTGCTTTCTATTCCATCCATTCCCTTTATTAACATAAGTACCTATCTCTGGGAAGACCCTTTCTTCTGCACCAAGTCTTACAGTCTTACTGATGTCCAGTAATGTCACTTTTCATGCTGCTTCCTGTTTTTAAACTCTCATCATTTCCCCTTCTTTATCTCCTCTTTCTCCATATTTTCACTCCCAGCTTCCTAAGGTCCTGCTCTATTTAATGGTCTCCTCCATTTATGAAGGACTGACCTCCTTGCATTACCCAGATCACGTTGTGCACTCTACTCACTGGCACCTCTCCACATCAGGGAAATTCTTCACCAAGTGAGCTCTCTATTTCTACACATGCCCACTCTCCTGCCACAGTCATCGTCACAGGGTGACTGTGCCACCTCCACTGGGCACAGGTCCTGTTGCCAGATAGACTCTCAGAAATAGAATCCCCAAGCCATCTGTCCAAGAGAGCTGAGGCAAAAGGGTTGCACAGGTGTCAGGGACCCTGCTGTAAGACAGGTCAGATGCTTCAGGGGGAGCCACATCCAGCCAATAAATCAGAAATCACCTTTCCCCTGGGTCATGACATTCCAGAGAATGAGGTAAATGTGAAGAGATTTGTTGGCTTTACCCTCTTCTTTCAATGCTCTCTTTGATCAGCTTTGAACATCTCATTAGAAGTGCAACACAAAGTATCCTATTACTTTTCTATTTTTAATATCCCCTTCTCCATTGTGGCCCCAGTCCTCAGTATTATACCCTACCACAGGTACAGTTTTCTAGTATGAAAAATTTAATACATGCTTCAGGCCCCAAAGCATACCAGCATTTAAAAAGAACCAGTTGTTCTACCCCAGCAGAAGCCAGCATGAGAGGCATTGCATAACAACTGGAAAAAACATAAATAAATAATCATCAAATCAGGTCTGAGAGTCTTTCACTTCATATACCTTCTCTTTTCCAAAATCAGGGATGGATTTACCTAAATTAAACATCTGACATAGGTCTGATACTGCTTCATGGACAGCCCAGCCACCTATGCAGAAGTAATAAACTACTGGGTATGGTGTGGTAACATTATCAGTTATCCTCTTGCAGCTCTGAATCAAAATGTGGATACACCTGCACTAGCATCCAATGCCAGACAGACACAACTCTGTCCTCGAGTCGTAACTCCAAGTCTGTGCACTTACCATGCCCATGGTCTTTGGCCTCACTTCTCAGAACGGCCATTTAGCCCAGGGGCACTGCTGAAATGACAGCACTCCACTATTTATGACTCCAAGACTAATATTACAAGCACCGTTATAAAAGTAGCTTAGGCACCATGCTGGATTGTACACCCCTGCCTTCTTTATTTGCAGAGTACACACACACAACACGACCCTATTTTTGTATGCAACCTTTGAGCAATAGAGGAATGGCGACGGTAAAATTAAGAAGCGGTGTATGTGGCAGAGCTTATATCAACAGATTTGGAAAGCCCCATATAGAGCAGACTCTCAGCATATGTTCTCTTGACACGGTTATCCTCAAAACCCTTGGGACCCACCCTGATACGTATTTCATAAATAAGAGGCCTTCAGACAGCTATAAGCAACTTCAACATTTATTTATTCTAATATCATCTGCTGGGTTCATAGCATATATTTTATCAGCATGCCTCTATGAAACAGTCCACCGCACAAAAGCAGGGCTGAGAGACAGAGCAAAAGCCATCGCAATAAATGTAATTAGTACTGTAGCAATACCATATATACTAAATGTATTTCACTATGAAAGCTTACACTGATCACTGCAACATAAAAATGTCCATTAGAATAACATTAATTGTATTTATTAGTACTGTGTTTCAGAAGATGTTAACTACAGTGTTGCCTATGGTCTGTTAACAAAAAGCAGGATGTATCTAATTTTACAGAAATTCTTACAATTCATCCCAGTCCAAATCAAAGGAGGAAGTTTAAAAATAAAATTTCAGTCCATTTAAGATGCATGCACCTATAGTAGCCAACATACCCTCCAAATGTAACATCAGATAAAAGTTTGCTGCATGAATATCATTACAATCTTTTTCCTCTACTTTCTTCCAAGACAAGCAATCTTTGATTACAAAGTATTTTTTTTAAAAACACTTTCTTTACTGAATATTTGGTCTTAAATTCAGATCAATATGGACTAAGACATACACTTTCAATTGAAAATACAGGGCAGATTGCCATAGCTGTAGTTCTCAAATATACACACCTAACTGAACTGTTTATTAGCAAGATGGCAGATAATGACACAACTATTCTCCTAGCAAATTGAGGGACACATTGCCAATATTTCCTAATGAAACCTTCCGTACATTCATTTAAGTCTTGAAAAGCCTGCTCTGTTTTAAAGTGCATTTGGATTAAATATGAGGTCAATATATAATTTCCTATGGGTTTTGGAATCATAAATATAAAGCTTAATCCAGCAGTCTGTTTTACATGGTATGTATACAGTTCTTTCATTCCAGGAACCTGCAGAAGACTGCAAAACCTGAAAAACTTTGCTATTACTTTTAAAAAGTGAATAATCACACTAAGCATGACAAGATGATTACAGTGCTAACCATGGAATCTGATTTATCTTTTAAAAGATCAGTTTAAATCATCAGAAGTTGCATTTGGTTTTATTGGAGA